>NC_143396.1:13293849-13450099 GCF_052110815.1 Crocodylus siamensis | reverse complement strand
GCTGCAGTAGACACCATTACAACATTGATTACTGACTTAGGGAGGTAATAGCCTAGCTGCATTGAACAAATGACTAACTTGGGATAACTGAAGACATGTAATGCCAATACTGGTGTATACTCCCCCTTAGATAATTCAGCAATGGATTCTAATAAGAAATATACTCTGTGTCTGCCCTTTTTTTTCCCCCTCATTGGTCTAAGTCAGTTTACACTGATGTCCACACATCATGTGTCAAGGTCTTGGAAGCAATATTATTTTGCAGCTGGTACACTTTGACTTTTTTGCATTTAGAAATCACTCTCGAAGGAGTCAGGGACAACATGGTATTATCTAGGGAAAGCCTCTACTCTGGAAACATCAAATGATTGATTTATTGATTGAGGAAAATGTGAGTGGCTGCCTCACACCTGATTTGGTCTCTAGTTTTGCACCCAGTCTTTGATGTAAATGTACTGTATGTGAAGAAGTACATGTACTATATGGAATTAAATCTGTACTAAATAGATTCCAATCATTGTATTTTGGAATCGAGATACAGTGGAATTCACAAGCTTTCTGACAAAGCCAGGCCTCTCCTTTTTAAAGGAAAGGATTTGACTCAAGTAAAATGTACAGAAGATTTAAACTAGGTGAGGACATAATTGTGACTATGCACAGCAAGAAAACACGCCATAAACAGTGCACCCAAAGAAGAGAGCCACACATTGAGACATGCACAGGAGGAAACAAGGGGATAAGCTGGTGCAGCTCTGTTCTCCTGACCCAGGATGTGTCCATTCCAGGAGGATGGCTGAAAAACTAGCTTACAAGAGCCTGCACCCACTGAATCCTTACATCTGTTTGAAGGTCTAAGCATATACTGCGGCAAAGAGGATTCAATGAAATCCCTTGCAAAGAAACTAAGTTCAAAACAAATGTTTCTTGTGATTTTTAGTGTTGCAACAAGCTCTGCAGAGGGGAAGAATTTTACCCTGATGGGAGTCTGGAGCTGGCAGACTGTGACAATCTATCCATCAAAGTAGGGTTCTGCACTTTTGGCACAGGCTCAGTTGGAACGGAGACATCAATGCAGATTTTCGCGTGGGAGTTAATGAATCTTCTACTTCGGATGAGTCATTCTCCAAATGTCATTTGATGAGAGATGTTCTAAGACATCAGGCTCAGCCAATCCACAGGGACCAAAAGCATTCTCTCTTCAAAAACGAATAATCTCTTTCAGAAATGTCTGGCTTAGTGTTGTTTTCATCCTGTTAGCCACAAGGAATATATGCTTATAAGCAACTGGGAGCTGTCTAGATAGTATAAACGACCCTGTACTTTCTAGGACACTGGGGCAGGGCCTCTAAGTGCCCATAAGAGTGTTTAAGATAGTGAAGACAAATCCCCTACATTGTGCAGGAAATGCCAAGATTAATCCATTTTACACAAAGCCTTCCTCACTGACCTTTTAGGAGGCCAGGAGCACCAATAGTTCTCTATTTTTACAGTAGGTATAACTCACCTGGTTTAAAGGCCAAGACAATCTAACTGTATGAATTTTCTTCACTATAAAGGAAGTGTAACAGGATGATCAGAAGAGACAGATCTTATTCCCAGCTTTCCCATGCAGCTGTGCCAGTGGTTTGCTACATAAGCAAGGTGACTGACTATTCAGCACTGGGGAGGCCTCCACTGTGTCCAGTTCTGGGCACGGCATTTTAGGGATGCTGAGAAACTGGAGGAGATCCAAAGAGGAGTAGAACAGAACAGCAGGACAACAGAAACTGCTGCTTAGGAACAGCAGATCCTGTATCATGCAGGGTGTTGGACAGTCCTGGAGGTTCCTTTCTGTCCAATAAAACTAATTTTCCTCATGCCTGTTTCCCAGTCTGTTGGGAGACAGGTGTTCTTATTCACAGTTGTATCGAGAGGCTTAGCTTGCATTTTTTAAATGGAACTGAGGTGCTAGAAGGCAAGATACTAAGAAAATGAAATATTCTTTTTTCCTGCAAGCTAGTCACTGGCCTTAAGCAACAAAGAAACGCTGACTGAGCTGAGCTGAGCACATTCTGCTCAGGAGCTAATAATTTTAAATGGTTTTGTCACAGAAGTCTGACACGCATTTTCCAGGTTTTGCACAGTCCTGTATAATTTTAATACACAACAAGCTGCCATGATCTATCAACTGACAGCTTTTATATATGGACAGTGTTGTTACACAAGGGACTGCTAGCAATCACTAGAAGGGAGAGTGCCACAGGAGTGGTGAACTCAGTCTTTGGAAGGCAATACTAAAAGCCCACCAGTGAGCCAAAGACAGTTCACTGGTAGCTCTTCCATGGCTGCTGGCTTGAGGACAGAGCTGTGCCTTGCATGCATGCATGAACTGTTAAAAGGGATTGTGATGCAGCTCTTGGGCACTGGAAATTCAAGCTCTTTGGTTAAAGTGTTCTTGGCAGGACTAAGTCCTACACTGCTCCTACATTAATGAATATCCTCACAGACAGAATAGGACACATTCCATTTATCTGAACATGCAGGAAAATTTGAAACAACATTCTGGTTATCAAAACCAAATCATACCAAACAAAAAGCATCATCAAAACAAGAACAATCCAGTAACAGATGGTATGAAACAGGGTATTAGTACATTAGAATCTGAAGCCAACTGTTGTAGTAACACAAGCACACCCAGTAAAATGTTGGGTCAATGGCTGCTACATCCAGACAATTAGCATGGCATGTCAACAGCAAATGATGGATGGGGCCCAGTTCTTACACAAAACAGCAATGTACTCTGAATGGAGTCCCCTCAAGAGGCTAGGTCTGACCCACGATGAAGGCTTGAAGGAAGACACTTTGAATGACATACTACATTGGCTTCCTAACAACAGGCTGCTGCATTGATAGGTGTATAAAATGCATGCATCTTACAGGCCTCTCATTTTGTTGCCTTCCAGCTACAGCTTCTGAGAACTAGATGTTTCCATGATTAGATCCCAAGTAACCTTACTTACCTGGATTCAACATACACAAAGCAAGGCTGTATACTTTAAAGTGACATTAAAAAAAAAGTTCTGACAGTCTGATCTCCTTGCCTCAATCTGTCTGCTATGTAGACTAATCCCTTACTGCTACATCAAGTGAAATACTAAACCCTTCTAAAACTGAGATGAAACAAAGCTTTGTAAATGTGATTACCAAGAACAATGATGTACCCAGTTTGCTCTTCTAACATGCATAAACTCTAACATACAATTTGCAGATAGGATTAGTCTCGTCTGACTTGTTTAAGACTAGCATCCGATACATGTGGAAGTCAAAGCGCTTTACGAACATAAGAAAGTCTCAGCGCTCCTATAAGGTACACAGACTCTGTTCCCATTTTACAGACAGACACAGAGGGCACATACAGACAAGTGCACACATTTTCCCACAGCATGAATAGCAGCAGCACATATTTGTCCTACTGCTTTTTGCCCAAGGGCACGCCCCTGCATGCACACTCTGGTGCGTGCCAAATTGTACTGGGTGGGATAAAGGTTGGGACCAACTCCTTTGCCCCAGCAGCCCTACCTGGGGACTGGTGGGTGTCCCAGGATAGCAGCAGCACTGATCCGGCTGTATGGAGTTTGGCCAGCAGTCATATCGTGGCTCTGGACAGCCAGGCTCCATTTCTGACCGTGCACATTGATGCCATGTGCACTATGCTGCTTTTTTTGGTGGCAGTTTTTTGGGGTTTTTTTGACACAGCTCTCCTAGTGTCAAATTTTGACACCATGCTGCTAATCTGCAGTATGGTGAATGGGTGCATGTGCACTGTGTGCAGTTTGCAGTGCCTCAAACAGTTTTGAGGTGCCACCAACTGCACATGCGCACACATCTGGACTTACCAAGAGATTAAATAGGAACTGGGCATATAAAAAACAAACATCCAGTAACCAAAAGCCAATACAGAAAGTCCTCTGCCAATATGGCCCCAGAGAAAACCCTGGTGAACAGCTCAGTTTTAAAACTTTTCAGCTGCTGGGAAGGTGGAGAAAGAAACAAATCAGAAAATATAACAACATAGTTCAAGACCAAGCACCTTTCCCATCCCTGACTATATAGAAGGCCTAATGCTGCACCCACTGAAGTCAATAGAAAACTCCCCTGGATTACTGGAAGCAAGACCTTGTTCCTTATCTTACACCCTCCTGTTTGCCACTTCCTCAAATGACAGGTAAATTACACTTGATTTTTATATTTGCTATACACCATTGCACGCTTGCTTCACCTAAAATATGACCTACATAGCTGAGGTTCCTGGATAGTTTGACCTAAACTAAAGTTTTCAGAAGTGCCCAAGCAACTTAGGCCGTAAAACTCAAGTCACTTTACCAAATGGGATTTAGGAGTGTTACTTGTATTGAAAGTGTATGAGACTTAAGTAATTCTGAAACATCTTCCCCATAGAGACTTCCAGAAGGGTTTCCAATGCTTACACCAAGTCTGTATGCGATCCTAAGAGCAGGTTTAGACTTTTCATCCAATTTTTCATTTCTATATCTAGAATGTATAGATTAAAGTTCCTGAGAAGTCCAAGGGTGCTTTTCTAGCGTTTTCATTGGAACTGATAGAGAAAGGAAAAAGATGTGAAGATACAAACCTCGAATCTGTCTGTCTATCACTCTCATTTCTTTCCTCATCTTCAGTGACCATTCATTTACCTAAAAAAAGAAAAGAAAGCACATATCATTGAACTGACCCATTTTTAAGAAGTGAGCTTTGTAGGTAGGTTTTTAAAGCATATTCACAAACTAAGCTCTTTAGAAAGACATCACACCCCTTTCCCTAGGAAACAAGCCTCTGACAGAATTACGTACATGCTCCGCATGCCATGCAGGAACTCCAAGACGACTACTCTGTCCAGTTTAGAAGATGTACACATGAGTACATATATAATACATTCAGACCTGGAAAGGGATTCCAGTTGGCCCGCTGAATGGAACAACTGCTCTGACGTGCAAATGCAGCAGATCTGTACTTATCCAAATAGAACTTATTCCAATAACCAAGCATGGAGTTGCAGAAAACAATTCTAGTGGAGCAAGTGCAATGGAACATGTTTGGACCAGTCCCACAGCAAGCATTGCTCACGGAGTGAAAACATCAGAATCAGGCCTTCGACAGCCACCGAAGCTAATGTGCCTGGTGCTCCTCAGTGGCCAGCACCACATAAGTCCTATCAAACAAAAACAAGCTACTGTTTATGAAACCTGCAGCACTGGAACAAATTTAAAATGTGCATCTAGAAGAGGAAAGAGGAAGGGAGATTCATGTATGTGGAGGCTCAGATAGTTTTGCAGGATTTGCAGAGAAAATTTGGCAGTTTTCAGTTACAGGCTTTAGATGAAAACCCATTATTTCATGATTGCTCTCTGCTCGTTTTTCCTTCCCTTTAGCAACAGTATAACCTTTATGGGCAGTAAGATAAGTGTAGAGAAAACCAGAGCAGGAAAACCAAGACTGGAAGAAATACATTTCTAGCAGCATTCCACATTTTCTGCTGGAAGTGACCAGCAATGGGGATGATCTGCTCTTGTAGGCAACTTTCTGACACATCTTCTTCAATAGTTGTCCTACTGATTTTGACGCTGGCATTCATTCAAGGACATACCCCTTAGGGATTTTTAAATCAGGGCTGTCCTACTAAGCAGCCAACAGACAAACGCATCAACAAGCATATACCATGAGCATCGATATAAACTTTGCTGGACCAGCAGTGTCATTCAGATGTCCGACTCCGATTCCTGAAGCTAGTTCTATTCTCCCAGCTCAGTCAAAGTGTATGCTCAAGAGGAGGGCAGAGAAAGCGCTTCAAAAACTTGAAAAAAATGCATCATCAGCATCAACTCATGAGAGGCTATCGTCCAGGACCGCTCCAAATAGACAAAGACTCTACTTCAAGGATCTCAGTATTCTGAAACCTCACAATGACAACAGGACACAGAAAAGCAGGAGTGGAAGAAACAGTGCCATAGACCTAATCAGGAATACAGAGCCATCCACCCCACATGGAAACACATGCTTGAGTTGCAATAGAACCTGTCGATCCTGTATTGGCCTTGTCAGCCACCTGAGATCCACAGACAAGACAATCATCCTTGACTGCCAATGTTAACTAAGCAGCTGGGGGCCACAGGATGCACAGATCACACTAGTGAGGGCTGCACGCTGTGTGGGCCCTACCAGTGCAAGCCATGAACCCCTGGGCAGCCCACCTTGCAAGTGCCTCCCTGCACCACACTTGCAGATGTCCCTACCATGCAGGTGCCCTGATCACATCTTCAGCACTCTGATCATCTGTGTGCTGCCCTGCAACTGCATGTATGCACGCGGCATTTATCGGCAACACTACCAGCCACATCAGCCAAAAACTTGATTATGTCGATTTTCCTTATATCAGTGCCGATACGGTATGGGACCGATGTATTGGTGCACTTCTGCTTTCCAGGGTTAGTTTCCTTTATTTTTCCAGAGAGCCAGGCAAGCACAGCACTACACAAAATTGCTGGGGTGAGGAGATGTGAGCCTGAGCACAAGCATCAGCTTGGTAAGCAGGTGTTTAAAAGGCTGCCTACCCCGCCTCAGGCAAGTCCACGTTAGAATTATTATTAAACTCCAGTTAATGGACTGTCAACTAACAGCAGTCAGCAAATCTAGCTACTTTTCTGGGCACTCCACAAGTATTTATTCCAATATTTGTGTCCTGGAACAAGCTCCCATGAGTCGAGTGCTCAGATTTATACAGACAAACCTATTTCCCAGCTGACCCAAAATTAGCTACAATTACACCTCTACTATGGAAACAAGCCTTACATCTAGGGGTGCACCAATAAATATTTTTTTGGTTGATACCAATTGTCAATTATAATCTATCCATATAAGTTGATACCGATCCGATTGCCAAGATGCAGCCTGGCAGATTGGAGAGTAGTGTCCGACCAGTAAGTCTGTGGAGGGGAGTGGGAAAAGGCATGGTGGGGGGGCAGACTGAGGTCCCCACAGTGAGGGAGGGAGTGGGGCAGAGGCAGGGCAGGACGTGGGACAGAGCTGTGGGTGGTTCCTGCTACTGCACACCCCCACCTGGCAGAGGGATAGGGGCTATATGCCCCCTGGATTTATGCACAGGGGGCTGCCTGCTGCAGGCTTAGGGCCAGGGGCTGGGCCAGCCTCTTCCTGGAGTGGGGGCTTGGCTGGGGCTGTGCTCAGGGTAGGCAGCAGCACTGGGAGGAGGGACTACGAGGGATTTTGGGGTGGCCATAGCACACCCCATGGTCCCCCCTCCCAGTGCTGTCACTGCCTGCCCTAAATACAGCCCTGGCCCAGGCCCCCTGCCAGGAAGAGGTCAGTGCAGCCTCCAGCCCACCCTTGCCCCAAGCACAAATCGGGGGGGGGGGGGGGAGCACATACCCCCCACCCTGTGCCTCCCCCAGGGGTGTGCATAGCAGCAGGAGCTGCCCCCCTCTTGCAGACAAGCTACCTGTGGCTCCATTCCCCACCCCCCCGCCTGGGCAGGCCCTGCCCCCACGCTCCCCCCCTCACCATGGGGGCCTTAAATTGCACCCCCAGTCCCCACACTCCCTCCCTCACTATGGGGGCCTTAAGTTGCCCCCCCAACACTTTACTGGCCAGACACTGCTCTCCAAGCTGCCAGACTGCAGTCCTGGTCACGTGCATGCTGTGGCTGCGTGCATGCATGTCACATCTATTGGTAACATTATCAGCCACATCAGCAAAAAAGGCCAATTCCCAATAATGACAGTTTTCCTTTTAGCAGTATCAATATGACCTGGCCCAATATATCAGTGCAGTTCTATTTAAATCTCATTCATGCTACTGTCTAAGATAGCGTGGTGGGACCATAGCAATAGTCATGTCAAAGTTGAACCTGCTACTTCTCAGCTCCATCTCCTCTGTTGATTAGCACTGGCCTCATGATTATTTGAAGACAGCAATGAAGGGAGTCTGGGTTCTGTTTCCAGCTCAGCCTCAGATTTGCCACATTACTCCGAGTAAGTCACTTGATCTTTATGCACCTTTGTTTCCCAGCTGTAGAACATGGACTGTATTTCATTACTTTATAAATGTGTGAGTAGCAGTAAAGAGGCAAAAAAAATCCCAGGCCTACTCATTCAAACAGATATAGCATGGTGGCTAGCTAGTAATGGGGGAGGGTAGCCATCTCAAGGAGAGCAGGACCCCTGGCAACTACTATGGGAGGAAAGGAGTAGAGCTCATACATCTTCAGCGGCTTGACCTCACAGGCAATACCTGTCTCTGGTGATCTAAAGATCATTTAAAAAGAAATCACAGACAGCTGTAAATTGTACTATGTTAAGCAAATGGAATAGGCATAAAACTCAGTGTCCTGTGTTAGGTAACTAGTAGCAGCAATAGCAATATTATCCTTGTTAAATTAGTAAATATGATGTGAAATTACAAGTGCTCCCTAGTTAAAAGGCTATTTTAGACACTGGAGCATAGGGTTGGCATGGAAAAAAAAAATGAATTGGTACTAATCATCAAGTTGAACACCACCTTCCTCAGTTGTGTTGTTTCTCTCTGAACTGAGAATTACAACCAAAGCAGACAAGAAACTTGTATACTGAGATTCAAAGAGTTTTAGACGGATGTAGAGTCAACGTCTTTTTATGTAAGCAAATAAAAGGCTGGATTGGAAAAGCTGCCATGGGTCAAGCTGAACAGATTGAGATCTGGATATGGACGCTTCAAAACAACACTTCACAACATGAACATCTTGGACAGCTCCCTGTGTGAATGCAGTACCCAACAGCACAGCACACAGTCAAAAGCTGCAATTACAAATGCTCAGATGGGGCAGATGAAATCCACACATTGAGCGGTAACACCAGAGAGTGGCTCAGATTTGGGAGTTGGTATCTGACACCGTATGAAAGGAGACAGGCTGGATTAAGAACTGTTCATACTGTAATGGGTCCTTGTGCGAAGAGGAATGGATCAAGAAAGACCTCTTCTACACACAAAATGGCACCACTTTTAGTTGAGATTTTTTTTTAGCCAATTTCAGGGAAGCCAGTGTAGGTCTATATACACATACCTATTTAAATTTAGAGCCACTTAGTAAAAAGCTACTTGACCTGAAAGACTGTTTTGTATCAGTTTACTTCTGTCAGTTAAAAAAACCCTCCACATATTCAATGAAACTGGTCCATCATCTGTATGTGGACAAAGCCAAAAAATCACATGTCAACGTGCTCCTGGATTGACACAATCCTTGGAAAAACAAGAAGTCTCCTGCACACTTTGTAGACTGCACTTTCCAAGTTAGGTATTGTGAGGGCTTTCGGCACTCCAGCCAAAAAACGTTGCCTACCTCTGTTCTAGACAGAAAACCACTTAGGCTAGTACACAATGTGGTCCCATAGTCATTCCTACCCAAAAATAAATTGGTCACGAGCTCCTCACTCAACTGCCCTGTCAGCCCACGGTGCGTGCGTCAGTCACTAGCACATATCGGCAAGTCACTTCCCAGCTGTGGGAAAGCAGAAACAACCCTCGCTCCCACCCCTTCCTCCACAGCTTCCCAATTGTTACAGGACCTTGGGGAGCAGGAGAGAGGTGCTAGCGCTGGAGAGGTGGTTTGCCACTGACCCACACAACCCTCCCACCTGCAGTCTCAGGAGAAGTGGGAAGAGCTCTGGAGACCACTGTGCTGCAGCGCTTCCATCCAATCGCAAATCTAGCTCCACTCCTGCCCACGGCTCCACTTTCTGCAACGCCCCGGACACGAGGAGGGCGCCAAAAAGTGCGTCGGCAGCCTCCTGGCAGAGGACAACATTTGCTCGCAGATGAGCGGCGTTCGCTCGCGGGCTGCCGAAGCGATCGGCAATGGAGATGATCTGCTCTCACAAGAGACTTTCTGCCATTTCTTCTTCAATAGCTGTCCCGCTGATTCCGACGACCTGCACCCAGGGCTAGCCCTTGGGGGGTGTGAATCGGGGCGACCGCCCCCACGGAGCCCCACGTCGTCACGTCCTCCATTTTTCTCTTCGAGGGAAAATTCTCTTCTCTCACCCGATCGGACATGCTTTCTTCTGCTGCCTCCGAGACTCCCTGCACGAGGCCGGCGTTCAACGAGTTGCTGGCTCTGCCTCGGGGCCTGCAGGCTCCTCAAACTCGCTAGCCGTGGGGGTGCCCCAGGGGAAGGCCCTAGCCAGCATCACCCACCCGGACTCCTCCCAGGCTTCGCACCTGACCGCCTCACCTGCCAGCACCCCCGGAGCCTCTCGTGGGGCCCGCGCTCCGGCCGACCCCCCGCGGGCCTGGCTACGGCCTAGCCCGCCGCCATGACAACGGCCGCCCCGCGCCCACCGCCATTACCAGCTCCTTCGGTGGCTTCTCCGGGGTCTTCCCGAACAGGCCCATCGCCGCCCTGCGCGTTCTGGCCCTTCCGGGTTTCCGTCCCCTCCTCCACTACGTCAGCAAGAGGCAGGGAAATTCGCGACCCAGCCCATCCCTTCCCTCCTTTCTTCCGCCCGAGGGTCACGTGGCCGCTGCGGCGCGTGCGCAGCCCGCTGGGAGGAGAAAGAAATAACGCCGCACGCTTTTTGTGCTCGCTGCTAGGCGAGGGCGGGATGGGGCCTTGCGCATGCGCACTGGCACAAAGGGGGGGGGCATTTAACCTTTTAAGTGCAGGTGATTGTAGACAGTCACAGAGGGAGCGTCACAGAAGGGGGAGGGGGTTGTTTAACCACTTCATGCCCTGGCTGCTGCGGATACTGGCAGAGGCTTGTGCTGGCTGCCCACAGGGGCTGGGCAGGGCCCCGGGGCGTCCCCTCACAGCTGCGGAGAGACCCGGGCCAGAGGGACATGTGGGGGCGCCACACACAGGCCAGGGGGCCCAGATGAGGCCCAGCTGCAACCTCACAAACCGTCCTGGGGGCTGCGAAACACGGCCTTCGCCCCCCCCCGGCCACAGCAGCTCTGCACCTTGCAGCGGGGGGGCACTGACAGTCCCGAGCCCCTCCGCTCCTTGCAACGCTGCCTCCCTGGTCCCGCCTGCTCCAGTCCCCATGTACCCAGCACTTAGTTTTCAGTCACTTTTTGACTATGGAAAAAGAATAAAACAAGTACCGCATTTGGGGTTGAGAAAAAAAAAATCACCCCGTGGTCAGGTGGGTATGGACGGGGGGTGGGAGTTTGCATTCCTCTGTAGCAGAGGGCACGGTCCTCTACCTGGGGTCTCTTGAGGATATATTGACCACGCTCCAAAGAAGCTGCTGCAGTTCCCCCACTAGTTGGGGAGGAGCCTGCTTTGAGCAGGGCGGGTGGCCGAGATGACTTGTTGAGGTCCCTTTCCACCCTCATTGTCTATGATTTTGCTAGTCCTAAGCAGAGAATATCTACCTCCAGTCTTCTCCCACCCCTAGGGTTGCCAGATGTCAGTAAATATACTGGGCTGAAAATGGCTGTCAGTAAAGTTAGTAAAAAGACTTAAGCAGTCAGTAAAAAAAAAAAGCTCTGAAAGAGAAAATGGCAGCACCACCTGGTGCTTAAGTGGGAGTGCAGCACCCTGCAGGAAGCATTCTCTTAATCGTGTGCTACTGCTCTCGTGTCCCAAGCTGCCTGTAATGCTGCTGGGCATCAGGTAGGCTTCTTTTGGTGTTCGCACTAAGACGGAGGAAGCGGGGCTGGTGGGAGCATGGTGCAGGGTGCAGGCAGAGGCATCTGGGTGTAGGGGTGAGTAGGGGGTCCCTGGCAGCAGGGGTGGGAACCACAGTGTAAGACCATCGTAATAAAGCAGGGTTACCAATCCAAGAAAAAAAAATACTGCAAACGTTTTTACTATGGTTTTACAACCAAAGCCTTTTACTGTGGTTGATGTCAAATCCCTAAATTTGAACTCAGCCCTTTTAACTGGTATCAGGCAGGAGGGCATGAGTTACATTAAGTAAAACACATATCAATGAAAATGTGTCAGTAAAAAAGAGGCTGGCGGTCAGTAAAAAGCTTTCAGATTGAAAGTAAAAAAAATTACGTTGGCAACCCTGCCACCCCCTAAATAGTATAGCTCTGTGCTTGTAGTGATCTATCATACACGTGAACTTTTACCACACGCAAATATCAGAATTTGGATAATGGCTTTAAACCAATTACTAGGGTTGAATCCTGAATTCTTCTTCTCTTCTTCCCTGCACCACTGCTTGACATTGTCCTGTGGTGCCTACTTTTATGGCAGTCTTTAGTTGCAGATGCAGTCTATTAGCAGTAACTGGACCACTCATGGAAGGAGAAGAGAAAATGTTCTTGTGTACTGAGCACCATAACAGTTGCCATAAAAGACATCATACTAGGTTCAATGCAGGCAGAAGTTAGCATAACACAACTAGAGGGAGTGTTGTTATTTTTGCCCAAAGACACTCCTGCACCTGTGTTTATGTCTGCATAAACACAGCCTCCTGTTGATTTAGTTTTGCAAAATTCCCTTTTGACAACAGAGTACCTGTGGGAAGTAAGTAAAATGCCAGTATTTACACTCCTGGACATCATCATGCTGTGTGGGAACTAGTTTATATTCCCCCACCCCTTCCAACAGAATGGATCAAATTATTCCCCTGGTTGCACAGATGCCAGTCCCCTGGAAGAAGCCAAGCAGCACCAGTTTAAATTCAAGCTGAATTGGTGCCATGCTTTTAATGGAATATAGGTAGGGCAGATAGCAGTCTGGCTCCTTTCTATGGGGCTAGGAAAGGCTTATGGGGCAAGATCTTCCACTATACTCCAGCTGCTTTATGCCACATATAAGCATAGGGCAATATATTCCTTGACTGAAGATCGAGTAGACAGTAGAACTGTTCCAAAGCCGTCTTTGAAAGCTATGATTAGGGGACAAATCTCCATGGAAGATCAGCACACAGCCCTGCAGATTCCAGGCAGCACTGGCTATAGGAAAGGCTGCTGAATTTTAGGGCCTCTCCAAGCCCCAGAAATGACTTAAGAGGTCCTATAGCCATCTCTGTAATCTCAACCTGAGAACAGCCAAGACAATTAAAAATTCCTAACAAGATATTGACTGGATTTGGTTTTGGTCACATCACCATCAGAATTTGGCCTTAGCTACAGCGTGCATACTGAGTTGGGATAGACAAGTAATTGTTTGTGGAATGGGGAGGCTATAGGCATGTAGAGTTCTTATGGCTGGAGAGAATAGTAGTTGTCACCCTACCTTTCTTTTACAGGTTTAATTGGATAGAACAATGCAGAGCACTTTTCAGCTAGTCATTCTGATGACCTTTAAGAGTCATGGCTAGGACTGGTCCCATTATGGGGAAAACGGAGGCACAGGAGGTTGAAAATGATTTGTTTGAAGTCAAACAGCAGAGCAGGGACCTGGGTTTTCTGATTCCCAGGGCTCCACTCTGACATCTAAATTAGAAGTAAAGCTGTCATTTATTTCCTCAAATAATATTTGCACAAGAGGGTCAATCATACTAACCTATTTTCTGTTTGTTGCAATAGCCAAAAGTTGCATTACTTTAGCTGGTAAATTACGTCTACGTATCTCACAGGCTGCTGTAATAACTGGCCCTGTAATAACAGGCTGCTGTTGTACTGCTGTAATAACTGCCTCCCTTATGTATGAAATAGAATGGCAATAGTTAATTCTTTTGGCCTCGTTTATATGGTGCTTGTGCACATGCAAGGAAGAGATGGTGGTGGTAGAATAGACATGTTTTACCAGAGTGACAGGCCCATTAAGTGGCATAAAGTGTGAGGCAGCCATGCAGGTCATCCCAACTGAGTGCAATAAAACTATTAGATTACACCATCACATGTTGTGTACATGCCACATGTATTATCAGAACTACTCAAAAAGGTTTTGAAGAGTTATCACTAGTATAGTGACCACTTCTGTATTCACGTTGAAAAGGTGTTCAAAATCAAACCTTTTACTTGCACATTAGTGTTTTTTCTGCTTAGACTGCTGTTAAGTATGCCAATTGCTGTGGGTCTGAAGCAGATCTGGAAGTTGGTTTTTGGTTTAAGCAATTTATTTCACACAGGCTAGCAGGCAGCCAGATGGAAAAAATACTTTCGCTACCACTCACAACCTAGATATCTACAGAGGAAAGGATCATTATCTCATTACCGTGAATCATATGAATCCAACTTCATTTCTGTAGCTATGTCCTCTGTGCCTCTCCTAACTATTTAAACAGCAATTGCTTAAGTTCATTTACCAAACAGAAACAGACTGGTATGTGGTGTTTCATGAGATTCTTATTTATTTTGCAGTGTAGTGCATGTTTGCTTGATATCTATGTACAAGGAAGGACCTATGCTTTTAGAGTGCTAATTTAGTAAGTTTGATATTGTTTTCATTACACCAAAACCATAGAGAAGTCAGGCTGGAAGAGACCTCCAGAGATCATCTAATCCAACCCCCTACCTGAGGCAGGATCATCCCTATCCAAACCATCCTATAGAAAAACTCTAAACTCATCCTAAAGCTACCATCAACCTTGATACAAGATGCAACATAACACCCTAACCTGCCACAGGGAAACCAGGGGACCACGGCACCCAATGTCCTGCTTCTAAAAACGTTTGTTAATATAAGATCAAGAAACTAGCCAGTCTCTTACGTATTTTCACCCAGGTGTTTCTAGGCCCCCCATTTTCAGATTGCAGAGGCTTCAATTTAGAGCAACAGCCCTATTCTAGCTCAACTTGGAATGTCTTGATACCAACTGGACTTAGATGCTTCCTTGTGCTTAATCACAAACCCGAGTTCTTTACTGAATCAGGAATTAAAATACAAACGCTCTGAATTGCCAGAGTAACTCCTTTACTCCAACCAGGGCACTCCTCCACAAGACCAGTGCCAGAATTACAAATATATAGATGTGTGAACTACAGGAAGGGGAAAATACCTGAGGAAATATGTCCAGCAAGTAAAAAAGTTACTGTCATCCCCTGTTGCTATCAGTCCCTCACTATAACATTTATTGTTTCAAAACTGGGAATAGAAATGAGGAAAAAATAGACATAATTAAAAAAGGTTCCCTGCCCCAATAAATATTCTAGTATCTGCATTATCCACCAGGCAAGCTACTTTGTAGCATTAAAAAAATATCAATTTTATAAATTTGATTTCCTACACAAAAAACACCATTAAATAAGCCATTAGCTAATTAATACCCAAACTCACTGTAAATGGTGCTTGGAAGGAAACGATGGCGAGTATCCAAAAGGATCTGCATCCACATTCCCCATCATTCACCTCTGCTTAACTGCCACCATCCTATGTACAGGGCTA
Organism: Crocodylus siamensis; assembly: GCF_052110815.1. Classification (NCBI taxonomy): domain Eukaryota; kingdom Metazoa; phylum Chordata; order Crocodylia; family Crocodylidae; genus Crocodylus; species Crocodylus siamensis. Next base: position 13,434,771 of record NC_143396.1, on the reverse strand, counting down.
TGAACCAAAAAACAAGCAAAACAAATACAGGTCATTTGCTTTTATAACATCTATTATAGCAGGTACAAGGTAAACTTTGCAGAACACTTTACGTTCTAGCCCTTTCTTCTTACACACGCTCATAACATTTTCCCAAGCAATTACCTTTTGCGCTGAAAAATTTCCATACTAGATTTTCAGCTAGATGATTTTGAAGAATATCATTCAAATATCTCCATCTGTTCTCTGCATCACAAAGGTATAGAACATACTTTCTCATGGTATTGAAAACAGCCATCTCTCTTCCCCCAGGAAATGACTGGACTTTGTCATTTCAAACTTGGTATTTAAACAACAGCATCAAAAAAGCTGCTTTAGTTGTTAAGGGATAGCACTCTGCCCTGTAGGCATAGCAGTACTTATACTAAGCACCACAGCTACACTTTCATGACTGTCCATAGAAGAAAGGTCCTAAGGGGAGACAGGTTGAAGGGAAGATTTCCCATTTACAAAGTAGTTGGTAAAATGAATCTGAGAATCACTGGGTTAAGCAGAAGTGCACACAAACACAACACATGGGCTTAGAAATGCTTACAAATGAGAACACTTCAAGCCAGGGACATGCTGTCTTCCTTTGCTTGGCAAGTGCCTAACATACTTTGGGAGCCACTGCAATAATAAATGAATTCCAGCACCACCATAAAAATGATGCATGGGACTTGCACACGCCTGAAACAATCATTTAAATGGTTTGGAATGAGATAACCAGTTGCACTAAATGGTTTTTTGCATTGCTTCCGCATACAAGAGAGACAAAAATTGTATTACGTTTTTATTTGTCTTCACAGATAAATCAAACTGGCAAGACATCTGCAACCATACAGAGGATATTTATCAAAACAATTAACATTACAAATCTGCAGCCTTCTCCTTTTAAAATAATTTATTTCAAGGATTTGTTTTTAAATGGTACTGTCGTAGAACATACATTATTCAACAGAGGTGTGCTGAACAGACTCTAAAATAAGAAACACTTAAAATTAAGCAATTACCTCAGGTTAGAATTCCAATGTTCACCCAACATTCTAACTTGTAAACTTTTGCTGGAATACGCTTTTGTTTTAGGTTTGATTTTTGTGCTTACAAAAAACAGCAGTAAGTTTCCAAACATTGTAAAGAAAAAATTATGATACAATAAGTATGCATCCAGTTTCAACATACAAGGCAACCAAATGATTCTGTCATTAACATTAGCATCATGTATATTTTCGTTCACTGCACTAACATTTAAACTAAAACTCCAAACCACAAAATCTTTAAGTGACTAACACATTTAAAAGGCAAGCAGTAATATACTGAAAGCTTACAAAGAACATTAGCACACAGCTAAGATGGGATCTCATTTGATAAAGGCTGCTGATGGGTGTATGGCTGCTTTTTCTTATAAGAAGCCCACCTACAAACCGGGCAGCAGTGTCGCCCCCCAGCTAGCCACATCACAATGCAATTCTGATGAAACACGTGGCCACACGGTAAACCCATGAGGAGACATCCATTCTCAAAATTCTCTAGACATACAACGCATTCTGTACAGTGCAACATGTTGGAGGGCCAAGCTGACCAATCTGGCTCCATGTTTTCTGTAGAGCTACATGACCCATATGACCTAGCTTTCCTTTCATATGGCTCATTAGGACAATATTTCTTGGCACATGAGCAGTTGTCAGCATTGCACCGAGGCTTTCCTTCACTGGGATTGTGAACTGTGCTCAGCTCATCGTCCTCAGAGACTTCCTTTTCACTACTGAAGACCTCTTTGCTTTCGCTCTCAGAGTCACTTTCACTTTCTGGAGACGCTTCCAACATCTCCTCTTCAGAATGGATGCCAAGGCATCTAAACTTCCACATGGGTAAGTTTTTGATATAATCTGTTGGTATTAGAGGGTGGAGCCAGAGATCAGGGAAAGCCAAGCGCTCTAAGAACAAATCTGGGTCTTCATCCCAATCTGATTCAAAGGGGAATTGTTGAAAAGAAGCGATGGGGTGGAACAAGTAACTGGTATACCAGTCCCACAGGCTTGACAGCCATTCCAAATTGTTGGCATTGACTTCGTCGTTGTTGTTATTGCGTCTTCTTTTTTTCTCAAAGTAATCTATTAGTAAACCATGACCAAGGTAAGTGCTGAGGAATAGGGCTGGGTGTGATGAGTAGAACATCCAGTCAGCTCTTACCCATGAAGCCAGAGTAGTTGTATTAGAATACCTGAACAGTTTTAAACTATACTCATAAAAGCTATCTAGGTAAGGTAGCTGCAAAAAACCTAACACAGGGAGCCAGGAAATAATTAATAAAGAATTATACGTCCCTAAAGTGCTTATAAGAACCACAAAGCGCTTTATGGTAGCACCCTGTGTGATAAACAAGTCCATCCAAGCCATCAGATTAACCAAAACTAAGCTCAACACAAATAAATCATTAACTTCAGGCTGCAGTGAGCGCAAGAATGTATCCATGGCACGCAGAGATATAAATTCACCAGTGTTATTCCCATATCTGTAAATTCCCTCCGGAGTTCTAAGCACATAAGATGGGGTCTTGTAGATCCCAATTTCTGCCATATAACTTTTGTTGTCCCAGTTTTCTACATTCACAAAAATAAACTCAACTCTTCCAGTAAACTTTACACTTAGTGCAGAGAAGAATGCTGGAGGCTGGTCAAGGTTAGCAAACAGGTATATTTTCACTCGATACTGGTCACTTTTGTTCCACTCTTCCTTTAAATGTTCCGAGTTGTAGACGGTTTTAATGCGAGAAGCTGCATGTGCTGTGATCCATTTGAAAATGTGCTCCACTTCAATTCTGCGCCCACTGTATTCTTTCAGCATCACTTTCCCCTTGGAGGTGCTGGTTTGTGGAACTGACATAATTAATGTGGATCTCACCCAGCCTCTTCTCTTGCAGTATCTGCAAAAGAAAGCAGCAAGTAAGATTACAGTTTCATATTTCTACAATACCAATCCTCAGATGTTCAATGGAAGCCTGGTTGAAAGAGCTTTGCAGCTCTAATAATAAACTCAGAGAAGTCAGTGGGAAACAAGAGTGCTCTATATCAATGGAAAAAGTAAGCATCTATTGATATACTATGCTGCCTAAAAGGGTGTTGGGAGGACATGAATTCGTAAAACCCTGGAAGGGAAGAGTGCTAAGTACAAGTTTATTATACTCACTGGGGTCAGGTAATACAAAGATCAGGGCTCTTACGGCAAGATTTCATTTCATTACAGTGGAAAGCTTTAGTTACAGACACCGTTAAGTTTCTAGCCCTTCCAGTTGTGAAGATAACCTTTACTACATAAACTGCTTCAGCAATTCTTTCCTGAGTCTGCAGACTAACCTCTCCAGTGCTTCTGTTATTCATAGTTTTGTCAAGCAGTGGCAGAGTGAAATTAGCAAGACTCTAGTCTGTTTTAGGGCTGCTTTTAAAACCCTATGGAGGCCATGAAACAGACAAGAATGTTAATTTCACACTCTGGCTAGTTGACAAAGCCATGAGTACAAGAAGGCAGAAACTGCCGCCATTCAAAAGAGTGAGATAATTAAAAAGAAGCTGGCAGCAGACTGGGAGAAAAGCAGGGGCAATCTGCCAGGAAGTTCTGGCTGAAGGTGTAGGAGACAATCCGACTTTACTTTCTAGCAGGCTGGGACAAGGCAAGAGATATGGCCTTTAAGTGCATATCTGGGAAGTCACAGATTAAAGGGGGCTGAGCTCCCATTTAGGATCTAAAGACAGCACTCTGTAGAAATCCTAGAACCTTTCCTGCTCCCAGCACCTGCAGGACTTGTCTGAACAGTGTTGTTTCTGGGACTTCCTCCTATTACTTAATTTAGTTTTTCAGGTAGCAGGTATCTGGTAAGTTTTCCAACACCCATCTTCAAATATAACAAAAGCTATGAACAGTCAGACAACAAGCTGCCCCTTTCCAAACACTACAAGTCATGCAATGGAGTAAGAGCAGTCATAAATTCACCAGCCAAAGAATCTTCTTTCCGTCACATGGATTTTTTTTTATATCTTTTTTTTAACTCCCCAAGTAAGAAAATAAGATTGCTCCTATCAAAAAGGCAACATTATTATTTTTGGAAAGAGCCTTGGCATATTATGCCATTAGCAGAAGAAGACTTAATTGATGGCAGCACTGGGTACTCTCAGCATCCTGATGAAAATTATTCATGAGCATTCACACTTAGCAAGACAAAGAAAAATCCAAACTAATAATTGGAAACAGTTGTATTTGAATTTAAATCTTATTTAAAAGACCATTTTTGATTATGGCATGAAGACTAGTTAGGAATTTCATACTCTGGAATGTGATATATTTTAAGATGCTCCAAGTTTAAAAAAATAAAAAGTCACATGTTAGTTTCCATAAGCACATTCAGGCTAAGAATTTATTAGTGCAATTCATGTTATACCACTGTATTTAGGATTCAGACGATGAAATGGTCGCGCACACGTGATACGTTGCCACTGGAGTTCAAGGCAAGTTTGCCTGTGACATGATGTGGCCACAACTTACAGATTTTATTGGTTTTACAACAGCGCAGAAGTAACTACTGTGGAAGCAGCTGTAACAATTGCTTTCAGTTGCCTGGTTTTTGATTACAACTAAATGGAAATAAAAGCATCTTTTGCATCTAGGAGCTGTGGTTACTTTCTGCCTATTTTCCCCATAGGAAAGCATGTTGTCAAAGGGCGTGCTCCTGTTTACATATGGGACTACACACATTCCTCAGGCTGGGAGGAAACAACATCCTGCATGCACTCTCACAGCAGTACACTACTCTCGAGGATCAGAGTAAGTTAAAATGCTGCAGCTGTCTTTCCACCTTGTCAGACCAAACCAAAGATTCTCATGACCAGTAAATTTCTCAAACAGGTGTAAATCAACCTTGATGGAAGCAAGTGCAATATTCATTAACTTTAGAAATGACTGAAAAGTGAATATATTCACTTAGCTGTCTCTTTCCATTGCTGTATTATATTCTACCACGGCCTAAACATATGCTTCTCTGACACTTTGAGAAGCCATGCTTTTATGGGTGATGGATGTCCATACATAATGAAATAGATTTTTTTTTTTTTTTTTTAAAACAGACCAGTATTCTTCCACATGTAAGAAGAACATTAGAAATCCCATACTGGGTCAGATTACAGGTCCAGCTAGCCCAGTATCGTCTTCCTCTCTCCCACAATGGCAGAGTAGGGATGCTAAGGGAGTGGATGCACTGTGATTAAGGGTGGATGTAATCCACAGGCCCTGAGTTCTATGTTGCCCACGAAGTCCACAGATATTGCTCACAACCACAGGAAACGAAGAAGTTAAAACTAAGGTTGACAGGAAGAGCAAAATAAGATGTTGCCTGCAGCATGTTACTTGCTCAGTACTGTTGCAAATGGGCCAGTGAAAAATGGGGACCCCAGGACAGACTTTAATGGAGATAAAAAACCTGTAAGCAGTAGCCTTTATCATGGCTAACTTTACAGTAGAAGGCTCTACAGCAAGAACACCACTGTGCTAAGACATTCTAGGGACTTAAATAATCCTTTAAAGAATATACCTGGGATCACTGGAGCAGTTAAAAGTGCCTGTACGTATGCCAAACCTCGACACTTTCTTCACCATTTTTTCCCAATGGACTTTACCCACCAGAGGGCTTCTGTCATTTGCTATAACCTATTGTTAAAAAGAAGAAAGACGCTTTAGTGTCAGAAACAGAAATCATTTGTTCTTCTAGAACTGACGTTTACTTTTGTCCAAACAGAACCCTTTTTATCTTCAATGTTGCGTTCCCCCCACAAGAAAACAAAGAGTATTGTTGTAATATTTTGTCTATCCCTAGCTGCAAAATTAGATTTGACAAGTGAAATTGTAATATTGATAATAAGAATATTATGGTTACTGCCAAGAAAAAGGCACATCAAGGACATGCTTATTAATAATTACTTGCTAAAATACCAAACTCCTAATGCTTTACAGAAGGTTTAGGTGGGGGAAAAAAATCCATGTAATGCAATCAAGGGACAAAAAATATGGTTGCTCTTTACTACACTGATGTTCATCATACTTTACCTCGTCCCATAAAAAAGTAAAACCTCCCCAAATAAATAGACCCAGGTCAGTTTAAATTATTCTTCTCCAGATTAGCCACAAAGATGACCATTTGCAACAGCTTGCAAAGGACACAATGCTCTGTAGATACAGCCACAAACATGGCTCTCAACTGCTAGTGACTCGTTCCATGATACTAGGTAAGTTAAGTCCCTGTCTCAGCTTCCCCTCTTCCACTTGAGAATAATTCATAGCGATGTTTTACTTGGAGGTCAGAGCAACTTAGATGAAAGGGCTGCAAGTACAAATTATTAAACATTTGCCATCTGAATTGTATACACAACAGTCTACAAGGAAAAAAATGCTGGTCTGCTGCTGACAGGTAATTTTGAATGACCTGACCAATCATGCGTCAAGCAACGAGCTGTAGCAGTTTCACCACTCTGCTTATTTTAGAAATGCCTTACATGCTTCTACAAGCAGACTCGTTGCCACTTTAAAACATTTGCCAGACTTCACTTTGAAAATGCCATTTGTCAGGTGTCCGTGGCAGAGGTTTCGCTGTGTATAATAAGCAGCTTACCTAAACAACTGGACATTTCAGTCTTCCTGCAAAAACTGCTGTCTCCACCACGATTCGTCAATTATGTTGCATGTGCAGGGTGAGAAGTAAAGGCACAAATATACCTGGCCCCTAGAAAAAGTTATCCATTTCTGTGTACCCCAACCGAGGGTACATTTAGAAACTAAAAGCAGCAAGAAAGATTAAAACGGTAAGACATTTTATACAAGGAACTCCAGATAAACTAAGAGGTTGTACAATCCCTCACAAATAGAAGCTAAGATTATCTAAATAGAACTTGAGTGAAACATGTAGCCAAGAATCTCTCACAATATACATATGGGTGAAACATCTCTCCTCATCCTGGCATAGCTACAAAGACTGCTGCCAAGAATATTAACACCCAGCTTGCCTATAGAAGATGGGAGTGAATCAGGAACACAAGTGTGGTGGATCAGTTGCAAATTTAAAACATTTTGGAACAGCTTGCTGAGTTACTGGAACTTCCTTCTCCTATGAGATAAAAAAAAACAAACCCTTAAAATATCACTAGTGATTTAAACTTGCCCCTTTAATAACCAGCTCAACAAGCAGATACCAGAAAGGCACCTTGAAACATTTCATTCTTACTCCTGAAGAGTTACTAGAAGTGATAAGAGAAACTTAGATGCTGGGGTTGGAAGGGACCTCAGTAGATCAGCAAGTCCGACCCCCTGCCCTGGGCAGGAAAGAGCGCTGGAGTCAGGTGACCCCAGCCAGATGCCTATCCAGCTTTCTCTTAAAGAGGCCAGAGACGAGGGGCAGGCAATTATTTTGGGAGGAGGGCCACTTACTGAGTTTTGGCAAGCCATCGAGGGCCACATCACAGGCAGCCCAGGGCAGACAAACATTAATTTTCTAAATTTTTTAGAGGCCCCGTGAGCCGGATAGAATGGCCTGGTGGGCCACATTTTGCCCACCCCTGCCTTAGACATTGGTAAAGAGGACTTAGAAGGTAAGGGAGGGTTGTACATAAATGGGTCCTTTGTCATAAACACACTCCAGGGCTAGGGACAGACATTACACATAAACTGGTTTAAGTGACCAGAAACTGGTTTAAACCTGTAACGGAACAGATGTTCAGTGCACATAAACCAGATTCAAAATGACTAACTGGTTTAAGATAAACCTGGTTGAATGTAGTATCAGACTTAACTGATCTGGATCAAACTGGATTATGCAAGTTCTGTCCCAGACCCCTTCCTGGTTTAACTTAAACCAGAGTCATCCAGCATCCCAGATGCTTTGCAGCCCTGTCCTATGCTGTCTGCTCCAGAAAACAGGGCTGGCCCTGCCCCTTTGCTTCCTAGCAGGAGCTCCGCACATCAGGGTCTGCCTGGCTTCCTCCTGTACCCCCACCCCTTGCTGCTCAAGCAGGAATCCCTCTTTCCCTCCCTCCCATCTCCCACAGCACAAACCCCAGCCCCATAGACATTAGGCATGTGGTATGCTAGCTATTGCTGAGAGGTGACCGTGTGTTTGTGTCTCCCATTTCACTGGGACAGGCAGACAGAACAGTGTCTGCTTAGGGCTTTTTGAGGCTAATCAACAGTTCAGCTAGTAATGTTCCTGCATTCCTTCCTTGGGAAAAGCTGTTTAAGAAGAGCTTGAACTAATGAGAGAGGCTTTTGTTTTGTTGATAGGTTGATAAATGGTGCTTATCAGCCTCCTGCTGGCTCCCTCACCTGTCAGGTTTGCAGACAGTATGAAGAAGCAGGGAGGGAGACTGAAAAGCTCATTATCAACAGATGCATGCACTGCACACACCCCCTTTGCCTCAGAGTCCAGGCTGGGGTCTGGCAATACTCCCACCCCTTGAGCAGTGAGCAGGGAAAAGCCTGGATGATGCAGGCAGGGTGGGGGTTTACACCCTTCCCTAATCAGAGCATCTTATGGGGGCCTGGCCACCCCTCCCTCAGCTCAGCCCTGGGGAAAGGACGTTTGGGCTACTCTAGTGCCCCCGGGGCTTCCAACCTGAACCACTGCAGGCATGTGCCTGCATTTCTTCAGTCTGGAGAGAATGTCTGTGTGGTTGCAAACCAGTTCAACCTAGGCAGGTTAGACTAACTTGGAAAGATTGAATCAATTCAAGGTCAGGCTTTTTGAATGTCTGTCCCTAGCCTAACAGTTATATCAGAGAACAGTCACTTGTAAGATCGTAGGCATGAACGCCACGTGCCCCTGGAGGCTGGGGGGGCATGGCAAGCTCCTGCAGGTGGCAGCAGCACTGTCGGCGGTGGGAGCATGGTGGCAGTAAGTGGGGAGCTCCCACAGGCATGGCACTGTTGGCGGTGGGGGAGGAAGGTGGTGAGCACTGACCAGTGGCAGCCAGCAGCGATTGCAACAGCATGCAACCCCTATGCGTCGCCAATGATCCTAGGTATGTGTTCAATACAAATCTATAAATCAGATGATTCCTGGTAAATTAATAAGCTGCTGATTAGTTAAAGGCACTAACTTCTTGACCTGAGAAATACCATTCAAGGCAGGAGTTGACCTGCAAAGAACCTAGCATTGCATTTAGTCACATACTTGTCTCTGAACTTAAAGAAGGGTATCCTACGTAAACTCCATCCCTGTGCCAGCTATTAGCACCTGTCAAACTGGCAAATCCAGTTTGTTAGATTTCAGGCCTTAAACTACCACCTCAGCAAAGTCATAGAACTGGACCCCATTCATGTTTACCAAGTAACTGTATAGATACCAAGAACAAATAAAAGCACAGTTGGAATATAATTAAAGACTGGATGGCCATAAACACTCTTCCGCCACATAAGAAAACTCCGCTGTCAAGAGTATAGAAATGTATTTTAACATTACATACATGTGTATTACCACTACTTGACTCTTCTTCCACCCCATATTGCACTAAACAATTACTCACTAAGACTGTCAAAAAAATAAGACCCCAGCTCAGGACAGTCGATAATAGGTTTCAGTGTCAGCTAACTGTTGCACTGGCTTAACTTTTCACTTAAAAAATAATGGCACTCAGGTATAAAATGACCGTATCTAAAGGGCAAGTTTATTTATTCATGTTTCTAAACCAACACAATTTAGTAATGTAAGGTTTTATGACAAATGAGAGAAGACTGGGTGCAGAAAGTAACATTAGAAGCTAATTTAATTCAACCCCCTGCTCCATGCAGAATCATCTCTGCCTAAAGCATTCCAAAAAAGCATTGATCTAACCTGTACTCAGATAAACCTTCTGGATGATGGAGTCTCAACAATCTTTCTGTGTTAAAGAAAAATCTAACATGGTTTTACAAAATGAAGCCTTGCTAACACTTCTTGTATCTTTTGCTTTGCTTTCTTTGTTTTTAAAACTCTTATAGTAAAAGGCTTTCCTTCACACAGCAAATTCCCCTTGATGCCCGAGGAGTTCAGCGCACCAAAACTAGGACCCCTTGGTAAGCACCATCATAATTACAGAAGGAGTCCTAGAAAATAACCTTGAATTAAATCCCAACAAGTTGATTCAATTTAAATTAAATGGAAAAAGAAACAAAAAGGCAACTCCTAACTGTAGTCTTCAATTTTCAAAGGACAAAGTTTGACAAATTACAGTCAACTGAACTGAGAAGCTCAGGGATTTGAATGTGGAGGAGGCTTAGGCTTTCATTAAGTCAAAGGCTGTAATACTATGAGGAATGCCAAGCAAAGGGGGAAACATTTAAGACAGGGCTCCCAACCCAAATGGATGACTAGTCACTGCAAGAAGGATATTAAAAATAAGAAAAGTGCTTGCCAAAGAACAGCACAAAAGGACAGATTTGCAAAGAAAGCAGTGTCTTCCAGGTCAAGAAATGGAGAAATCAAGTGAGATTTGCCAGAAGTCCAGCTGAGTTAATCCTTACAGAGGAAATTAAAATATATTGAAAAAAGGGTTTTCAGCCATGTAAACAAAAAGAAAACAAGGAAAGACAGAGTGGAACACAGACCTGGAAGGGGCCTCCTAAGCAACTGAGTCCAGTTCTCTATATTTGCAGACACTCATTTGCTCAAGCAATTGCCATTTCAAACCTTCCCACCAACCAGAAGGCACAAAATCACAAACATCAAGAACACATTACAACATGGCACAGTCAAGATCCTAAGAAACATGAATATGCCTCAAGGTGCAGAAAAACACAACCCCCCCCTACAAAGACCATGCCAATCTGATCTAGAGGGAAAATTCCTTCCTGACCCTAAACTTACAAACTGGTAGGATCCTGAGTGGAAGAACGAGGCTCTGAGGAACCAATATAGGGCCACTGTGCTGTGAGGATGTAGTGGAGTTTAAACATAACTTACCAATGGTTCAGTTAGTAAAAATGATTGTCCTGATTGAAAACCAGAACAAATTATACTGAATATGGGCAGAAATCACTAATGGACACGAGGGCATAGCGACAAAAAATGACCACACCTGAGCTCTGAGGAAGCAAAATGCAAATAGCTTAATGTGCTGAAATCAGAGAGATTGGATAACCTCCATCCCATTACTTGGAAATGATCTGCAAATGGTGTTTAGGAGGTACCCTATGACTACAGGCGGTACCCTATGACTATAAAACTGATGTAATTCCTATATTTCAGGAAAGGTAACTAATCTGGCAAAACATAGACCAGTTAACCTGACCACAAGATATGCAAGGCTTTAGAACAAGTTTTGAAGAAAAGAATAATCGAGAATCTGGATTGGATTCAGAATGGAAAATGGAGTAGGATGCAACATGGTATTATTTTCTAGACAAAGGAAATGGAGCAGATTTTTCTGAACTTTAGTAAAGCATCTGATGCAGTATCACATAGGAAATTATTATTTATGACAGAAAAGAATGGTATGTGCTGAAAAGAGGAAATATGAAACTGGAGGGAAGTTACTGAAAGAGTTTCTAAAAGGACTGGTCTTGGAGCTAATCTTATAAACATTTGCATTACTGATCATGGCAAAAAATGTAAGTGCCCTAACGATATTTATTGTTGCCTGTTAGCAATCTGCAGAATACTATCAGTATCAGTAGCAGTTAGTGCAGCAGAGTTTTTGCAATGCATTGGGTCTTCTCACGCGTTAACAGTAACGGATCCATATTAATAGAAACACAGTCCTAATCAACATCCTGTATCATACTACACATTCTGTGCATGATCTACACCAAATACAGCTGGTTTAGCTGAGGTTACAGAGTCGAAATCTCTGTAAGCAGCATATGCAACAGAGAAGACAAATTATTTGCACAGAGGAACTGGTAAGTGACAGAAATGGGGTGACTCGGAGGTATAGAATAGTCCACCATGTCAGGAACTGACTTGGAACTCAAGAGACAGTGAATTTGGGTCCTTGCTCTGCCCCATGCTGTCTATGAAATATTGGGCACATCCCACTTTTCCTCCATGTCCCAGTACTTCACAACTGAAGTTGGGAGAAATGTGGAAACAAATGCATGAAAAAAAAAAATGCACTGACACTAAGGTAATAAATACCTTGAAAGTACTTACAACCCCTCCCAAAAAACTAGGTTAGTGAACTGATAATTGTAAAAGAAGAGAACATAATTAAAGCAAGTGTTGGGACCTTAATTGCTTCCATACTTTCTGTTTAAAATTTTTGATTAAATGGTTGTTAAAAAGAGAAAAGTCTAGTCTAAAAGGTAGTACTTGAAAGTAAGATACAACTGATGTTGAGACATACGGTATGGTAACACAGGGTGCTTGTACACACGATGGGGATTTAGTACTTAGGGTTGCATTCTATGCCCCTAAATTGAAATGGTGGGTTTCAATTTAGGGGTTTCCATCCCTGTTAGTGAGGGGCCCTCTTTTTTTTGTTCACTGGAGACTGCTTATGGCTGGGGGGCAAGCTGCCAGCAGGCCAAGCAGCCCCTGAGCTGCAGGGGCCCCCAGTCCTTCCCTCCACAGTGACAGCACACCCTGGGGCCAGCCAGGTGGGCTGCTAGCAGGCTGGCTGCTGCCCCAGCTCAGAGGCAGCACCCGACCTGATCCAACTCTTCTCCAACCCTGAGCTGGGACAGCACCCAGCCCACCAGCAGCCTACTTGGGCAGTCCCGGGGGTAATGCTGGTGCAGAAGGAAGCACCAGGGCCCTCCACAGCTAAGGGGGTGCTCAGCCCGCTAGCAGCTTGCCCCCTGGCTGTGGTAGAGGCAGACAGGCTCCACTGAAAAAAAAGAAGAAAAGGATTGAACCCCTTGCTGCTTTTGCCTTCAGCAGGTGTCTGCTGAAGGCAGAAGCAGCAAGGGGTCCAATCCTTTTTTCCTCCAGAGCCTACCCACCTCTCTCACAGCCGGAGGGCAAGCTGACTAATAGCTGCAACACATTGTTGAAACTAAACTACATCAGGATGTAGTATGCAACAATGCAAACTCATTTAAAACCCCAAAACACCTGCACATGTACAGTGTCATGCCATTAAGCCACACAAAGTGACATTTTTGTCACGTGTACATGGTAATGGTGTCATGTGTACAAGCACCCATATCCTCAAAATGTTGTTGATTTTGACAGGTGGTTGCGTAATAGATTTTTCATTATAACAGCTCCACTGACATTGGGTTAAACTGAAAATTCCCAAATGAGGCCAACTGAAGACACTCAAAGGTGTGAATCAAAATCATTCTATTAAGTTAGTCATGGCTATAGGACTAAAGGAGCAAAAGACTTTTAAGAGCAGATACCACGCAGATGAGCAAGGCATCAACTGGTCAGGCCGCAGCTGGAGCACTGCTGGAGTACTGAGTCCAGTTTTGGGCACGGCACTTCAAGAGGGATATGGACAACCACAAGAGGGTTTGGAGGAGGCCACTCATATGGTTAGGGGCCCGCTGGCAAAGCCCTACGAGGAGAGATTGAGGACCCTGGATCTCTTCAGCCTCTGGAAGAGAAGGTGATCTTGTGGGTACCTACAAAATTCATTGGGATGGGGGGGACAGCAAGGAATAGGAGATGCTCTGTTGACCATGGTACCCCTTAGAATAACCAGGAATAACGGCCACAAACTGAAGGAAAGCAGATTTAGGTTGGACATCAGGAAGACCTGCTTTACTGTAAAGCAGGGGTGGGCAATTATTTCAGGTGGAGGGCCACTTACTGAGTTTTGGCAGATCATCAAGGGCTGCATGATAGGCAGCTAGGGGCAGATAAATATTAATTTTCTAAATGTTTTAAGGGCCCCGTGGGCCAGATCCCGCGGGCTGCATTTTGCCCACCCCTGCTATAAGAGTTGCCAAAATCTGAAATGGGATTCCAAGGGAGGTGGTGTTCTCCCATACCTTGGGGGTCTTTAAGAGAAGGCTGGATAGGCATCTGGCTGGGGTCATCTGACCCCAGCACTCTTTCCCGCCCACGGCAGGGGATTGGACTCAACTTCTGCTGAGGTCCCTTCTGATGTAAACGTCTATGAATCTATGAATACATGCCTAGAAAAGCAGAACAATGTTAACAAGAGTTTTCCACCTTTCTCTCCCTCCAACACAAAGACATCTCAAACAGTTGCTTACACAGTTGCTGACAGCTTCTCTAAAATTATGTTATTGATGTAGTTGTCACTTGCTTTGCCAACTCCCTTATCTTAAAGATATTTTTAAAAGACTTCCATGAAATAGCCCACAAAAACTCTTGTAGGTGAAGGGTTTGATAGAAGTCAATATATCTGAGAAAATTAAACACTACTACTTTCCAGAGCAGCTTCTGTTAATACAGAAAGATCACACCCTGTTCTGTTACCAAGCACAATAGGATGGTAGCTCGACTTGCAAGTTTCATGTCTTCTGTTGGGTTTAAGCCAGGTCTCCTTCAAGCTATTTTAAGTGGGGGTTTTTTGCAGGTCATTATAACAAAATCTGGCCTCATTAAATTTCAAAGCTAGCTCACAGCAGATGATCGCCAAGCATTGCAAGGCTTGAGAATGGAGATCAGATGTTGACACCTGAAGATGAAGCAGCTTTTTAACTGTAGTACCTTTGTCAGCACGATATTATTTTATAATTTTCTTTGTTTACTCCTACAATTAAAAGATATAGGATAAAGAAATTTACTGTGCATCTGATGCACAAAAAAAGATTACAATAAGATGCAGGAAAGAAACTTAGACGTATGTTGATATCACAGGTATTAGAACAGGATTTACCTTAATAATTTTTAATAGTAATTAATTCTTTCAGTGAATCACAAACAGGGTAAATTCTAGTGCATGTTGAATTAAAACAATGCTTAATCAAGGACGAACAGAGACCTGAGCTGTTAGAAGATTGAAGGTGAAGCATTTTACAGATTAGTGCAGAGCATTGCCATCTAATCATCTTTACTGAAATAGCGGCTCTGTTTAAAAAGAGACACTAAATAGAAAAGTCAGACTTTTAGATGATATATGTTACTGGTAACATTAGGTTCTGAGATTATTATAACATTAAATAAAAAATTACCTGTGCTGAATTGCCCTTACTGTTTTTGATACCTCTTGTGTCTAGTCAGTTCTACTGTTCCTTTTATTGTTAGGCTTTTAAACAGCAAGAAAGAAAAAAAATCAGAGAACACAATAGTAACATCACCACAAAACATTAGGGAAAATGAAGGGATAGGCAAGTACATGAAATATTTACATACCTAAAACTGAAAATATTCAAATTGAAAATGTTCCTGTAATCCAGTGCATACCGTGGGTGTGTATCATATAAAAAGATGTGGAAAAACTGAGTCCAGATGCAACTGCCAAGGGAACCCTAGGACTTGGTTTCTCTAATTTTAATTTGACCAGGACATCAGATGTGTATAAAGAGGGCAGATGATCTTCAATAACTGAACAGTCAAACTCAGTATGGTGTCTTAGGCAAAAGGCAGCACTTCCAATGCATTGGGACACTCTTACGGTTCTTACTCAGCTGGAAGAATGCCACCTACTAGACCAGTGACGCCAATCCCCACAGCCCATAGGAATTCACAAATGATCCTGCAGCTAGGTGGCAACCAAATTTTATCCTCTTTAGCAGATCAGATCAGACAGGTTTCCAGCATTAGCTGATACAGATAGAGGCCTTACAGTACATAAAGTTGTTTGATTTCAGCGACAGAGCTTAGTTTCTAACCCTTTAAATTAAATGGTGAGGTAGTATGCAAGTGAGAATCTGCCAATTCAGTTCATTTCAAAGGACAGGTCAAAAGTCAAAATACCATAACTTGAAAAACTTAACTTGAACGCAACATGATGGAACAAAAAATTATCCACAGGTTGAACTGTGTCCAGTATGGTCTCAGCAAAGACTCTGGATTCTTTCCCCATACCTGGATAGCTTTTATAACCCTTATATTTCTCAATCAGTTAACTGCTTTGCTTTTCCCTTTTGACCTGTTCAAGCCTCCTTTGCCTCTCTTGGCAGTCTCTCCGGCCCCCATCCTTTCCTTTCTCTTTCCCTGTTGTTTGTATTAAATTACTTTACTCCTTTCTATTTAATACCCCATCTCTCTGCAAGTTCCTTCATGACATCTGATGAAGTAGGCTGTTGCCTCTGAAAGCTTATGCCTCTTTGAACAAGTTAGTCTTTAAGGTAGCACCCTGGCATGCCTTCACCTTAGAAGAAGAAATGTCAACATGTTACATGAATAAAAGGGTTCAACAATGCACTGCACAGGATGAAAACGATGGTCCTTTTGTTACCAGGGAATGAGCTAATCACGCACTGAAGCCATGGCGATTTTTCCATATTATCGTGCTGTACAGGTATGCTACAAATCTCATAACTTCCTCAGAAGAATTCAGCAGTAGCCACTGTCAGACACTTGATATGACATTGCCTGTCTGACTAGTTATGGCACAACAGTAGTTAGGCCCAGATCTTACTGCTACTAACTAGAAAGATTTGCTTTTATACATGTTTGACACTCAACATAATTTGAAGAACAACTGAATATGTAGATTCTTTACTGTATTTTTGGAAGCCACATAGGGCACTGATAGACATGGGGGGAAACCCCCCCACACTTTACTAGAAGCAGCAGTGCATTAGTTTGACTCGGCTCCACAGCATCTGTATAGATTGGGTGCTTCAGCAGGGCTTTTTGGCACTTTTATCTAAATTTGATTCAATCAGCTATTAGATAACGGTGCCATAAAAGCCCCGCTGAAACGCCTGATCTATATAGATGTTGGACGAGCTGGATCCAACACTCTGCCTCTTCTGGGCATGCGCTGGCCTCAGTGCCAGGGCACATGGAGCTTAAAGTGCTGTTTTGTTTTGTTTTTTTATGTCTGTAAGCAGCCATGGTGTAGCATATGTATACTGGAATTATTTGTATATCACTGGAGGTAAGGAAGTTCTAGAAACCTGTAGCAGGGAGTCTGGGAAAGCAGGAATGTCATGCAGCACTCTATAAGGGAAAGAGCACTGGTCTCAGCTCTATGCATAACCCCTTGGCCCTCTCACCTGCCAAAAGCAAAATGCCACCAAAGTAGGTAGCAAGCAAGAAGCAGAGGCACAAGGTAGGAATGCTGCTGCGTGAGACCCCCAAGAAAGTTTCTTACAGTAGCACTGGGCACTTTTTTCATAGAGCGGTACTGAGGCAGGAGAGATTGCTTATCTGGATGCACAGATTACTAGACCACTTGGATGCTTTGTTTTTTGATAAACTCTTAAAAACAAAGGGCCTAGCCATAAAGCACGTGGCATTTCTGTGTGTATTGACTTTGATCAGCTTCTTCATATTTTTATTTTCAGACACTACAGAATATAGCAAATTCGCCTACAGGTTGAATGTACAAGACAATAATGAATATACTCCCCTTTTTCTTCGATTCTCTCAAAATAGCATTTTCAATCAAGTTAACCAGCCATTGCCACCCAAAAGCTTCAGGCAGAATCTAACCCCTTTTGCACTTTCATCCCATAATTCATGCACAGGAAAGACTCATTGAAGAAAAAAACCTGAGACAAGACTGCATCTTCCTTCACATGCTCCTCAGTCATGATGCCTACAAAATCGACCATCTGAGATCACCGTTGACTCGCCATTATCAGACTGCCCCAGTAAGTGGTAGTGGTGATATGGCAAGGAAAAAGAAGCGAGTTTCTCCCTTGCATAGTTAGGGAAGTCCCTAGCTTTATTATTGTCTTTGTCTAGGTTTAGTGCTATAGCTAATTAATTGCTTGGTAACATTTCCAAGCCTTATGCATTTATGGCTGGGAGCGGCCAGTTGAAGGAAGACGTCAGGAGAAATCAATCAGGTCAGTTATGAGCAGAGAGAAGCACGGTATGAAGAAATGTTGGAGGAACAAACAGGATAAGAAAGAAGGAACTTGAGGAAAAAATACTTCCAGGAAAGTAGAGAACACCTTGCTGGGCAGAAGATAAGGAGGACCTGGGAGGTGCAGGGGGAAGTATGAGGAGAAACAATAATTCTGGAAGTGATGCATCAATGAATCAAGTGAAGCCAAGAATGAAACTGAAATACTCTCTCTCTCTCGCTTTTATTTCGTAAGGCTGGGCACATAGTATTCAGTTAATAAATTATTCAGTCAATTCCACTGCAATTCAAACAAGCTCTTGAACAATTTTTGCAGTTATTGTGTCAACTCCATAGCCAGGCAAATAGTCAAAAAACAGTAGCATCACTCGAATGATACGTTTCTAACACATGCTACTGTTTGATCAGCCCTAGCAAGAAGCAAGCTACATTTTTAAACATATTAAGTAATCTGTTCAATAATGTTGCAATGTAATTCAGAATGCAAATTGACAATGATCATCTACATTATTCTCTTAAACCGTTCTGGAGTGGGCTTTTGGGTATGCAGTAGCATGCACGCGTTTCCTGGCTAGTCAGGGTTAAGTAATTAATTTCCAAATGCTGCGTCTCTGTGGAGAATCTATGGATGTACAATTTATGAGTGTTCATTTGAGATCACAAATTTTTATAGATTTTTTTTTTTTATCATTATCAACTCTATTTTGATTGCAAGACTAGTCTGCATTCTTCACTGTCCTTCTGTTTGCATTTTGAAGGAAATTCCAAGGAGACATAATACAGGACTAACAAGGAGGGTTAATAAATCTTGATAGTCTCCTATTAGAAATACCCTGGACAGAGAAGACAGCCAGACCAGGAAACCATTCTGTCCAGGCTGGCAGCTAAACCGTGGATCACTTGCTGGAAGATAGGCGTTTTATAGTTTAATTTGCGTCTGCACATCTTTTGATCCATAAAGTCAAAAGCAATTAATTTTAGACCCTCTTGTGCAAAATCCCCATGTTACATGCTTCAACTGGCACATGTCCATGGAGCAGTACTAAGTCAGCATCTGCAAGAAGACAGCTTAAGGAAAGGGAGCTCTGAAGTATGCCAAGTTCATAAGACTCCTTAAATTCTGGAGTATGCCGTTTGGTGCTGGTGGTTTAAGGCAAACAGACCCCCCAGATCCTATCTCTATGAAGTGCAAAGAGACTATGCAGAAAGTGTGCCAATGAAACCCAAGAGAGAAAGCCGGCGTTGGAACCTGCCCAGAACAAGGAAAGCTTAAAAGCACATGGGTCCAGTGCTTGGAACCTGAACACAGCAGCTTGGTTCAGCAGGGGGAACTCAGCAAGAGCTGGGATATTAATTATGCCTGTTGGGGGTGTTACATAAGGCAGATGCTTTACATCCAACAGGAAATTTTTCCAACACCAGACAGTGTGCCAGGGCAGTCCATACACCTAACAAATATTTACTGGAGTATTATTTCCTGATCATACATTACAGTATACAGTTTACCAAGAGAAATAGAAAGAAAGGGTTTTTGTTTTAATGACCGAAGGAACTTTGTCGCTTCCTATCCTATCTGTAGTTGTGCAGGTTAGCCCTCCAGTGCCCATTACCATGGTGCATTTTCCTGGGCTACTTTCCCCTATCACACTAAATCAGAAACAGTCTCTTCACACTCTTAGAGTCTAACTTCTGTTATCAGGTGAACTGGTCTCTAAAAATAGCTTTTCCTCTGAAGCACATTTCAGCCATGATAAAAAAAATGGAAACATTTTCTGTACCTGTACCAGCCAGATACCATCTTTTGTGTCTTCCACAAGCTCATAGAAGTGCATTTCACCACTGAAGTTCGTACTTGAAACGGATTCAGAGGCCTCTTCTTCCTTAAGAGCAGAATAAAGCTCTCCTTCCATGAGGTCTCCTGAAGAATGGATGGGAAAAAAGCAATTAAACTGCAGTTGGTAAAACTCATGTTAATCAAAAATATTCTGGTGTCAATACTATTTTCTTGTCAGTTAGTGAAAATATTGTTAATTATATCTTACGAAGCTGAACTCAACCATTTCAGCTTAAAAACCAATTTCAAATTTATTCTAAATTATTTTACACGTAGTTATACTTAAAAGTATGAACATTTTAGTTGTCAGTCAAACTGGGAATAAATTTAGTCTTCTTTGGGTTAAACATAGTCAATATATATAACTGGACCAATTGAAAATCAACTGAATGTGTTCTCCGCTTTATAAATCCCTGCTGATATTCTCTGAAATTCAGAGAACTAAAATGGAAGACACATATTTTGCTTTCAATGATTTAGCCTTTACTGCACAGAAAATTTAGTTTTACAGTCTACAAAAAGATTACTCAAAACAAAAATTGTTAAACCTGTCCATCTAAACTGTTTTTTAGAATTCCAATCAATACCGTTCAATTTTTGTAAAATTAGAATTTTACTTACAATGGAATAATCCAAAGCCATTTCACACAGCTACTCTAAGGTAAATATTCTACTATAAAAATTGATTTTTATATACAAAGCAGTAAATATTTCCTAAGAACTCCAAACTGAACACCACAAATTGAGTTCCTTCGGCAACTTATGTAAAATTATTTCTTGTTTCTTTCGCTCTCGTTTCCTTTCCACATATTGTGTCTGACTGCAAACCATATTGCTAACAATGTCGTAGCATTTATTCTATGAAACCTGCCCTTCAAAAATGTTTTCCCAAAGAAGACTAATTACAGAATTTAATAAATGTAGTATCGAAGTAAAAACTCTTGATATTTTAGAAGCTATTAAGACATACCATCACATAATTTGGAGGCCAAAAACATTTATGTAAAAATGTTACAAAGCTTATTAATAATAGAAGTGTTGCCATGACATTTGGAAAAAAAAAAGTCATTGAACAGTTTGTTTGGAGTTAAACATTTTCCTGCAGTGTCTGCAACCCAAATATTACAGCATAATGAAAGAGAATGAGCGCCAAAGAGTGAAAGTGACAGGAAGCAAAGAGAACCTGACCAATGGGGTTTCTCCGTGTAGGCCAGAGAAGTAAAAAAGATAGTAAACAAAGGGTATAAATAGTAAAAAGCAAATTACTGCTGGTATCAGCTATTCATAGAAAAAGAGTTAGTGTCAAAGTATATGAAAATCAGGTCTTTTCTTTATACTAAGTAAATCAGTACATCCATTCAAGTCTTTCTGCTCAACGCTTCTTGCCTATTTTGATTGCAGTAATCTCCTCCTTTCTTACATGAACATCCCTTGACAATCCGTTTGAAAAGCAGATTTAAGATGATCTTTCCCATCTGCGACTGACCACACCGGTCCCACCTCCGAACTCCTCTTCTGGCTCAACATCCCGGTCGCCCCATTAACTTCCAAGTGTCACGCTCCCAGTTCAAGGCAACATCTCCTCACTGGTCTGCACACCTCATGTCGCCCTCTCCCCTCGACGGTGCCAGCCTCATTCACTCTTTCCTCAGCCTCTCGCATGAACATCCCCACGCCTCCTTCTAAACTACCCTGTGTTTGGGGTCAGTCTTCCTGTACCGCTCTGTAAAACCACCGCCCTTTTCTCAAGACACGCTCCGGCATCCCACCAGCTGCTCGGTCCAGGGCAAAGTGGCATTTAAAAATAATAAACAATAATGTGAAGCATGAGGAGAAAGGAACATGTCACTTGTCATCTTCGCTTGTAGGACTTTTGTGCCAGGAGTCCAGAGAGAGATGCAGGGTGGACAAAAAGCTACGTCGCAAAAACACAACCGCCAGCATCCATCCTGCCGCGCAAGCAAGGCCCAACCCTTCAAGCTCAGCCGCCCCGTCGCAACTTGGGCCGTTGCTTCGGAAATACTCCCCCGCCCCGAAGCCAAACCTTTTACTTAGTGACCAGCCTAACGAACGGAGAAGGCCTCTTCTCTCGACACGCCACGTACACACGTGCGACGTCGCCGTTCGACTGCTCCTGCGCCCGCCTCGAGCGCTTCACCCCACCAATTTGGACCGCCGAGAAAGCGCGCGATGGATTCACGCGCCGCTCGGAAGTCGCCTTACGCGCCAAGGCGCCCACTTGCCCGGAGACCCAGCCCCGCCAGCGTCTGGAAACTTACACTGGGGAAAGCGTAACCGCCCCGCCGGCCGAACTCACGCGGCCCCGATTTCGACGCCTAAAACTGACGGGACGTCAGCATCGTGAGACCCGGCGGGGAAAATAAAGAGGGTGAACCCGCCCGAGGGAGACGTCCCCGTCCCGGGGGGTCCCAGGGCCCTCACCTGACTTCTCCACCAGCTCCCGCACATCCTTCTTGTCGGGCAGCCCCGAGTAGCCCAGCCCGCGGCCCTCCAGGATCGTCTTGAGCTTCTTGAAGCTCAGGGTCACCGGGTCCACGAGCTGCGTGGCCAGGAAGCCGGTCTCGTACCACACCACGGCCTCGAAGACGCGGGCCAGCACGAACAGCACCAGGAAGTACAGCAGCAGGAAGAACAGCCGCAGCCACATGGTCGCGGCGCGGGGCGCGGGGCCCCGGACCTGTCAGCGCCCGGATCCCGCTCCCGCTCCGGCGGCCGCCACCGCCGCGGTCTCCTCCCCCCGCGCGGGCCGGACCCGCCGCCCGAGACATAACAAGTGACGTGGGCAGCGCGTGGCCCCGCCCCCCGGCCAGGCCCCGCCCGCGCCGCGCTGCGCCCGCTCCTTCCCGCCAGAAACGCCCCGCGCGGCCCAGCGCGCCCGCCCGCGGGTGGGGGGGACAGACGTGAGGGAAGCGCGCCTCTTCGACGCCCGTTCAGCCCCACCCCGCACCACGTGCCCCACAGCTCAGCAGTGGCAATGTGCGGGGGGGTGCAGGCGGCCCCCCTGAGATTGGCCGTGCACCCCCTGTGAAAAGTACTCGCCATCCCTCCCTACTGCTGCAGGCATCTGCGGGCGGTCCCCATTGCCGCCATCAACTCGCCACCAACACCGCTGTGGCCGCCTGCGGGAGCTCCCCGCCCAGCCCACCCCCGCTGCCAACACTGCCGTGGCTGCCTGCAGGAGCCCCCCCTCAGCCTACGTCCACTGACACCGCCGCCACTTGCGGCCAGTCGCCGTGCCCCGCCAGCCTCCGTGGGCATGTGTTGTTCACACTACTCGGGACGGCAGACCGTGGCCCCACAGAGCCAGGCAGCCACGTTGAGGTTTGGGCCCACCCCGCGGGCCATAGCGGTACCCATGTCCATCGTTTCATAGTGCTTAGAGTCAGTGAAAGGATGAACATGGGTACATCTACCTACACCCCTGGGCGGGAGCGTGGGCCCAAACCTCAACCGGCCGGTGGTCCGCGGTTTGCTGGGCCGGCAACTTCTGGTCTGCAGTTGTGCCCCCGCAGACTCAAGAGGCACCAGTCATCCCTGAGTACATCCATCCAAGGTGATCTTAAACTAGTTTCAGCCATTTTGAAAGCAGTTGATACTCACTAAACTTACGTTGCGTTACAGATTTGAACCAGTTCCCGATCACTTATACCAGTTTACGTGTCCTAGCCTAAGAGGATCCTGAGTGGGTTCAGGCATCTCCCTCCAGCCAAGGGAGGTGCTCACCTCCGTAAAGCAATCAGGACTCGTGGTAGAGGTGATCTCTTTTATTAGACCAACTAGATTTTTGCAAAAAAAAATTAAATCTTTAATTGCAAGGTTTCAGGCACAAACACGCTTCATCGGGCATCGGAGAAAAGGTCGGAAAAGTTCTCCTGGGTAAAAGATAACACCTTTACCACAAGCCCAGATTGCTTTTTCCTCTAGACTAATATGGCTACAACTTGGATACCTCCCTAAAGAACATCCTTCCAGTCAGCATTTCCTACTGAATACTTTAGGTAGTATCCCAGCTGGCGTTTCCTAATTCTATTCTTAGATATCTAACTTTCCAGGTACAATGATACCTGGGGTGTGTTAGGCACCTGGCATAGGGCTGTGAACTCCATTAGGTTCTGTGACATGTGAAAATAGCCTTTCATATCTAGCAAGACAGAACATCCTCTTTGTCCCCAAATTACATGTTCATTCAGCTGGGATTTTTTGCTTGGTCTGGACATTAACACTAGATCCTATAATGATGGGTGCTATAGAAAATCCATCCAGTTAGAGCAGTTACTCAGCCTGTTCAGTTCCCAGATTTAAGTGCACCAAAAAAAAAAAAAACTTTACAAAACCTAAACACCAATAGCTATGACAGGAGAGTTAAAAATACTACATGGAATCAGTTTATTTGGATTCTCATTATTCAGAGCAGGGGTTGTCTCTAATCTGGATTTTTACATGCTTTGCATAGTAGGTCTCCAGTCCGCAGAGGAGCTGTTTGATGCTACTCAAGTATGCGTAATACGAAATAATACAGTCATACAGCTACCTACCTGCAGTGGGTAAAACTCAAACCCTGCAGCTGTGTGCTATGCGTGAAAAGCTGGAAGGAAACTGAATAACCAATTAAACTGTGCCTTGTCTTTTACTTGCCCAAGTAAAGCACCAGGTAAGCAAACAGCATGATTTGTAAAGATTCTGAATTTATTTCTATTTTAAGCTAAAGTGTTAACAGTATGCTTAAACACGTGCATATTTGTAGGATTGGAGCCTAAAACTGAATTCTTAGGATGACTAACTACTCCATTACACGTCTCTCTACACAAGCCAGCAATACACAATCTAAAGTCCATTAAGCGTACATAGAAGAACATTAGTATGAACGATGCAGTTTTAAAAAATGCACCAGCATCCTTTGGAAAGAAGTCAAGCTCTCTTTCTTCCGCTCTCTCCTTATCCTTCCTCCCAGACAGACTTCTTAAATAATCTTATTGGAGCCTGCAGAACAATAAGCCTAACAATGTCCTGGTTTTCTTAGGACACAAGCTCCATGCAGTTTCTGGTATGAAACAATTCATAGCCAGGGCCCCTTCACTGAGAATGCGATGGTTCCTGTTCTCTCATTTCCAACCTGTCCTACTTTATCCTCAGTGTATTCAGCGAATAGGTTGTTAATGATGAGTGAAATGAATACCATTCAGTGTTGGCCAGTTACAGGTTGAGCCTTTGGTGCCTATACATTTTGCTCCTTACATACTATCCTTTATTCTGCATCTCTTTGTACAGGGGATAGTAAAAGGTTGGAAAAGTCAACACCACATCCCCTGCTCTGATCCTGCTGGTCAGTTAAGGACACACTGATTTCATTAGATAGCTCGGGAAAGGACTGAGCCACATGTGGGAAGCCCAGTTTGAAAGGAATGAAGTGAGCTCTTGGGAGAATGGGGTTGAAACGCTTGTGGGAGGATGTGGGGTTGAAACGCTGTTATATTTCTTCCTACCCTGTCACGCTCTACAAAACTTTATCACACTGATAATGCAAGGTATAATTTCCGGGCCTCTTTCATGGCAATTTTTCAGACTAAGGGTCCAAGTAAACAATGAGAGACTTGTGGCCATCTGGCTCCGCAGGCTGGATCTGGCCCCTGGGCCATAGTTTGCTGCCCCCATCCTAGACTTATCTTTTGCAGGGCATGGTAATAAAAACATTTTTATGATTTCAGTCTTCTTAAAGGAGTACTGATGAATTTGAAGTACGGTACAAGAGCTCAATAGAGCATACAAGTTCCTTTGGAAGAGAAAGAAGCAGTGTTTTAGAAGCTCGGTTGGTTTTCAAAGTACAGGGAAGTTTGTGTGCTGATCTCAATGGGAGCAGGAGAGAATCCTAAGATAGTTTAGAGCCTTATAGCCAATTTCTTTTAAATTGTTCAGCTACCTTGCTATTTGATTTCTGCTTCAAAATTATTGCATAATTGAATACAGTATAGTTTTGGGTGCTTAGTTTAACTTGAAGACCAGGAGAATTGGACTCAGGAGAATTTTGGTTTCATCTTGCCCAGGCACTCTTTCCTGCCTAGGCAGGGGTCAGACTCGATGATCTGTTGAGGTCCCTTCCGACCCTAGCATCTATGAATCTGTGAACTGCCAACAGGACCATTCTCCTACCTCAAAGTGTGCTGAAAACTGACACCAGCATGGATAGACCAATGACATAAATGTTAGCAAAATGCATGCTCAATCCTGCCTGATGGCAGATCCATTGCAGGTTCTCCGCAATAGTGCTAAAGACAGAGCACAAAGCTGTGACCCTTGAAATCCTACTTGAAGGCCCCCCATCATTTGCTATACATCCAAGAGGCCAGCTGACTAACTCCTTTCTACTCATTTCTTTCAAGTGAGCACCTCAGATACATGGGGAGGGCTTGGTGGGAGGAATATGAGAGTTAAATGTTTGGGGAGGAACCTGGTGTTTACCAAATGTGCTAAGTGTCTTTAACAACACGCTGTGGAGCCCTCACCACTAATCACTTTACTGTATCTTGTCTTTCCTCTGTCTTTTTAGGCTGTGCCCTTTGAAGGATTGGGTCCAGCTCTCCCAGACAGGAAGATACACAGGAATCATTAAATGTCTGCGTTCACACCGAAACTCTTTCCATCACCAGCTGTGGAGGGATGGTGCCACCAGCATGTTATTTTCCTAATGTTGATAGACTACGTAAAGCAGAACAGTATTACTTGTCAGTACTGCATGGTCAATAGGCTCATAAATTCCCCAAATCCACCAGAGTCAGCTGGGAGTGATTTTTGATTAAAATGGTATCTTTAAACTTGTCATTCAACTGCCTGGCCACTTGTAAGTCCTCACATGCAGATATTCTGGCCAAAAACAAAATGAGAAACAATGGGATGAGACGATGCTAACTGCAAGGTGATGAACATAACTTCAGATTTTCTCTGAATGCAGAGAAGCAGGCTGGGACATAGGGTGAAGCCAGTGCATGTAGGAATGGTACAGGAGAAGCTTTCAGGGCCGAAGATAAAAGCTTTCAGGGCTAAAGATAAAAAGGACAAAGATCTGGAGAAAGAATTAATACAAGGGAAATAAGGTTGATGAGACCAGAGCTGTGAACCAGGGATCTGGGGTGGAAGTCCCAGTCCCTCCCTCCAGAAAGTTTCCCCATAGCATTGCTGCTTTACTTCCACTAGGCACTTGGCGCCTTGTTACATGGTACTTTTGGGTGGCTCCTAGAGCACTTAACTCCTGAAACTAGTTTCTAGCACTTGTTATGAAGCTCAAAGTTACGCCATTCCAGGGCAGGATGATGTCTGATCTGTGTTATTCAGTTCATGTTACACTAAGGTGTAGCCACTCTAGCTACAGCTCCTCGCTGACCTGGATCAGGCCCACTGTCCCTCCTTCCCAACACCCCGGATCCCCACTCCCCTCTTACTTGTGGCTGCCCGTGGTGTCTCTTGGGGAGCAGGCAGGGCAGGATTAACCTGCCTGTCCAGCCACTGCCGCTCTCTGGGTGGGCTCAGCCCAGAGAAGACCAGCAGCTGCCAGCCAGGCAGGCAAACCCTCCCCTGCCTGCTTCCCAGGACAGGCAGCATGGGCAGCCACAAGTGAAGGAGAGAGTAGGAGGAAACCCTGGGGACGGAAAAGAGACAGTGGAAAACCCCAAGGGGTGGGAGGGAACCCTAGGGGCACGGGAAAACTCAGAGAGCCCTGGGGGGCAGAGGCAAAGCCTGGAAAGGGATTCTTACCTTTCAGTCTTCCAAGTCTGTGCTGGCCTGAAGGTGTGACCAAACTTGAGCCAGCGCTAACACTGATCAACATTTGTGCGGCTTACAGTGTAAGGTGTGATAAGGCCTTCCGCAACTCTGCTGGGGGAACTGAAGCAGTAACAGCAGATAAGCCTGGGAAAGGCTGAGAGATCAGCAGATGGAGACTGGGTTCTACCTTCCTTCTGCCATTCTATACTGTTAGTTTTCCTCATCCAACCCTCTTCCTGCCCAGATCCACGTAACTCTGCTTACTTTCTCTCTACCCTCATTGTTTTCCATATTCTGGACTTAGCCTTTTCAGTTAAAGTTAATAGGTAAAGGGGGGAAAGTAACAGCTTTTTCTACTGTTCAGCAATGTCAAGCCTGTAAAAGACTATTATAAACAATGAAGATTTTAAAGTATTAAACTAGCCTCTCAAAATTTCAAATGCTAAAATTCCACTTAAAAGGTTACTCTGTTCTACAAGCTGCATATTGTCACAAATCAATACAAGTTCCACCAGACCAGGTGCAGTATATAATTCCTGATCTTTCTGAAACTTTCACAAAGCCCAACTTTCCTGCGCTCACCTGCTCTGTAAAGGGAATTGTATTAGTGGATTCCATCACACAATACTCCTCTTTTGATGTACCAGTACCTAAAGCATGCTTTTGTTTTGTATTACATGTGCATCGTGCTACTAAGCCACTGATTCTCAATCAAGGTGTCATGAGATCCTTTTAAAGGTGATGCAGAGTGCCACAAAATACTAGCAGTTAGTTATGCAAACACCTACATCTGAGTCACAAGATAAACCCAGAGATTTTAAAGAGGAATCCACAGTGTCAAAAACATTCTGGCCTTTTGTGGTCTGAGTTCTTTGCAACACAAAAATTGCTCTATTGTTTTTTCTGTAGTAGAAAAAAAAGAGTGAAACCTAAGAGTTGTCATTTTCCAAGGTGTGCCTTGAGCATAAACAGTTTGAGAACAACTGCACTAAGCTAAAACTGACAAGCATATGTAGAAGCCTTCACAGCAAAATGGTATCTAATTGGCAGTTTTGTTTAATAGAGGAATAAAAAGCTAAATGATGATGCTTTTCGTTATCAAGTTGTGTGGTTTGCTTGTGTGACTACAGAAGTTGGTATATAAACTTTTATCAGCAGTCACTCAAAACAGCTGATATTTGTCAGATGAACCAGAGTCTAAACCATGTAATTCCAGTACTCACTATCTCCACTGGTTCCAATTCTATTAACTTTATAATAATTAATCTTACATTACTCACACCCACATTGCTTGTTTCATATTTGTATTAACACCCTGAACACTCCATATGAGATGTTCAGCCAGTGTAAACAAGAACAAAATCATTTAAACAGCTTTTAAAAAACAATTTATATTACTTAAAACCAATTGGTCTTTTTAAAATTTTTGTGGCAGTTAACTATGCTGACTCATTCATTATCCACCGCAGAAAATATGAAAAGCTCACGTGAAGCTGTTTGCATGTCTTGGGAAATGACTACACACTCCGTAATGGAGAATGATTACTGCAGCCAAATTAACACAACAGTGATGACACAAACCCAAAACTATTTCATCACATAGTAAATGCAATCGCAAAATAAAGATGGCATTAAATGTCTCTCACCTCCATGGCATGATAGGCAGAGTAGCAATTTACTACACAAGAGCAATGACTACACAACTTCCTTTTAGTCTGGGCTGTTTTCTCCTTCCCTTAGCATAAGACGTATTTGCCATGACACAGCAGAAGTACTATCAAAACTGAACGCTCAGACCTTAGATTGCTTTTGGGCCTTGAAAACTGCGTAGGCATTTCTGCTGCGGTAAACATTTTGTGTTCTTGCCATGTGAGCTGGTTGCCTTGCGCCAAGAGCATATGGGATCTCAGTTATGGTCCTTGTACCTCAGTTTCTCCACCAGTTGAGCTAGTAATACTCTCTGACCATGAGTGCCTGAACAAGTAGTTTTACAAGTCATAGAATGAAAATTTCCAGCTGGGTTTGATAAATATATCAGATGCCGGCTAGTCAGATGATTAAACTTTTAGACAGTTCAGTGCAAAACAGGAGAGGAAATTCACTGTCCCAGCAAGAAGCCAACTGTCCTGCCTCCAGCTTGCTGGGATTCTAATCACTGTGTGGACCTTTGATCCTGCCCAAGGGTTCCCCCTCTTGTATTAGCCTGTAGCTAGTCTCTGTCAGGCTGTTTTGAACTTTTCTCCTCCCACATTCCCTCTGGCTGCTAGAAAATAGAAGCATTCTCTCTTCCAACCTCTGGCCTTGAGGCAGCTCTATTAGTCTATCCTTTGCTCTCCTTCAGATGCTCCAATGCTGCTTTTTTCTGCTGTTTGGTCTTCCAAACAGAACTGTGAAGTGACACTTTTCTTTTCAGTGCCACCGCTACTTACAAGCTTCTATAAACATTACCAAAGCTCTTATCCATTGCCAGCGTGCTCCTGTTTGGCTCTGTGGGCTGGACCTGGCCTGCAGCCATAGGTTGCTCACCTATGACTTAGCTAGTTCCACATGCTTAGCCACAGGCCGATATGCCCCCTTATAATTGCATTTCTAGCCGCATGTATACAGCAGGGCTCTCCAAACCTCTTACCTGCCTCCCTGCTTGCTTCAAATGTTGAAGCAAGTCCTTTGCTTTCTCTTCTTGAAGAGGTAACAACCTGGGTCTCCATTGCACAGCCACTCCTATCACCCCCCTTCCAAAAAGACACCACATTACTGAGTACATCCAACTGATCAGAGGTAGCCACATCCCATCACTACTCTCTCTATTACTTCCACAAGCTCTCACCTAACCCAGTTGTTCCCAACTCTCCCTTCCCGAGAGATGGCATTGAAACTCTTGCTAGGATTCATCACAGGCTATGAATACCAAGCAAAACCATGGTAAGACAAATCTTCCATGAAGAAAACAAGAGGAATGTTAATAACAGGAAATGGTGTATTTGAAAACTTGGATTTTTACTATCATACATTATCCCTAAAACAACGCTGTTCAATGAATCCTAAAAGCAAAGCTGGCATGACTGGCTATCTATTAACAATGAACCATAGCAGCAATCGTGACTTAACAAACTGTCTGCTAGAGCATATGTTACCTCTACGTCTGCATCCTGAGCATCTTCTTCCAACACATCTAAGAATTTCAGGGTGGAAATGGCTTTATGAATATCAAGTGTGTCAACGTAGTCAGAAGGAGAGTCATTATCCATACACTTGCTTACCAGAAAGAAGCCCTCTATACTGCAAGATGAGAGTGATGTTCAGCAGGGGGGGCTAGCAGTCTTTCTTAAGTTTACTTTGAACTGCCTTCTTTTCTCCAACTGTGCTTTCTACCGCTACACTGGTCTGTGGAAGAGTTAAAATTGATATGACAATAATCTCAGCTAAGTAAGAGTGACTCCCTAAACTGCCGTTCTTATACTAGTGGACCATAGTCCAGATCCTTCTGCGGTTGTCTCTTGCCACACTTGGTACGGATTGTTCCCGCTCTTTCTAAGCAGTTAATTTTTTTCCTCTGGTCATCATCTTTGTGGGTATCTTCGTGGGTAAGATGAATATATGGCTGCCTGTACATGTGCTTTGGGTAGCGGGGGTACATTTTAATTAGAGCAGTTCCCAGACAGCTGTTCTAATTAAAGCGGCTCACCGTCACGCGTATTAAACCCCCACGTTTTTAAATGGCCACAGGCTGCTTTATCGAAAGCGCATTTGACAAGGTTTGGATAAAGCACCCCTGTGGTCATTTTAAAATGTGCAGGGGCTTAATATACGGGATGGTAAAGCAACACTGGAGCATTCTCATTAGAATGTAAAGCAGCCTGGATTAATCAAGTCTGCTCTGATGCATTCCAATTAGAACAAACACCTGTATAGGCAGCCTATGGCTTTAAAAAGTTTTACTTGGAGCCAGGAAATTATTTTGTTGAAGGACCTCAACTTGTAACTTTTGTTTAAACTGCAAAAGGAGGGGCAGGGGGAAGCTGGAAATCAGTGGAATAGTTTGGAATAACTTCATTTGATACAAGGGCTGAAGGGCTTGTCATAATATTTCAAACTCATAACTAAGGTGAGGGCTCAGTGCAACATAGCAATAGATGCCTTTCACCATGGAAGGACAATGTCATATCAATGAAAAGGACTGACATCGACTCCAGGTCATCTAGAGCAGTGGATCACAACCTTTTTAGACCGTGGACTGGAAGTGAACGCAGACTGGCGAACTGCGGACCAGTATACTGCAGTCCGGAAGTGACTGCCATACTGTGGACCAGCAGCCAACCCTTTTTTATACTGAGTATACTGCTGGTCCACAGTATGGCAGTTACTTCTGGACTTCTGGTCCGGCAGCCAGCCCTCCTGCAGATCGGAGCTAACCCTTCACAGCCACAGGCCAAGAGTTGGGAACCTCTGATCTAGAGTGGATTCAAATCTCTTGCTGACGCACACAACTTCAGCCAACACTGCCTTCGCATATAGCTACTGTGGTCCTTAATCATTTCATAAAGAGAATCCCTCTGCAGTTGGCTTCATTTCAAAACGTGATCTTGGCTTATCCCATTGGTTCCATACTCAATCAACTCAGCTGCCTTGAACTCCAGAAACCTGTCTGCCACTTTGGCCTGAAGGATGCTTCTCCAATGCTCTAAGGAGCCAAGTTTTATAGTTTTGTAGATATTAGTGGCCAGCAGGTACCTTACAGATCATTGGGTCTGGCCCCCCTGCACTTGGACAGGAAAGACCGCTGGGGTGAGATGATCCCAGCAAGCTGAGCATCAAAATGCTTTTTGAAGATCACCAGGGTGGGTGACTTTACTACTTCTGTGGGGAGCCTGCTTCAAACCCTTGGCCCTTGACTTGTAAAAAGTATGCACCTCTCTTTCTACATGGCTAAAATTTTCAAGCTGCGAGACCCTCCCAGCAGCCAACATGTATCTGAACCGAAGATTCATAGATTACAGGGGGCTGGAAGAGACCTCAGAAGGTCATCAGGTCCAGCCCCCCACACAAAGCAGGAAAGACAACTGGGGGTCAGGTGACTCCAGCAAAGTGACTGTCCAGTCTCCTCTTGAAGATCTCCAGGGTAGGTAATTGCACCACACCTGGAGGGAGCTTATTCCACAGTCTGGACACCCTGACTGTGAAGACACTTCTCCTAACGTTGAGCATTTTAACATCACGTTCAGCAGCATTGCCTCCAGAAAAGCATGGACCCGCTATTCAACCTGGCCGTCTCAGGCACGTTGTCCATCCCGAGTCCCACCAACAGTGTTGCCAACTCATGTGATTTTTGGCATAGCTCTTAAAAGTCTATGCCTGCAGGGTGTGAAAAACATAGCTCTTTCTAGCTTGATCTCTCTCTACATATTGATTTACATAGAGATCTCTACCTAGAGATATATATAGTTAAAAGAGATAGACGGATGTTTTTCGCATTCCCGAAGCACAGACTTTCCGAACAACACCAGCCATCATGAGAGTTGGCAACACTGCACCAAGCCCTTGCTACTAAACCCAAGCAGCTGCCCAGCTCTCCTGCAATGGGAATTGAAACGAGGCACAGCAAGCTTCGCACCTGCGTCCTGAGGCAGAGCCGGGCGCGCAGGGAGGAGCAGAGGTCGCTTGAACACACACTACCCCCGTGCTAGCCGAAGACCCCAGCCCAAGCTGCCCGCCGCGCTGCCTGAACATCCCGCTCTCAGGCCCCCGGGCTGCCCGCCGCGCTGCCTGAACATCCCGCTCTCAGGCCCCCGGGCTGCCCGCTGCGCTGCCTGCGCGCGCATGCTCCCTGGAGAGGCCGGCTTAGTCTTGGAAGGAGCCAATCCGCCGCAGTTTCGCCGCAGGACCCTGGCTGCCCGCGGCGCTGCCTGAGTCCCCTCGCAGGACCCCGGCTGCCCGCGGAGCTGCCTGTGCGACGTCGGGGAGGAAGTTCCGCCAGGCGTCCGGGCCGGCGGGGCCCGCGGCCGCCATGGACCAGTGCGTGACGGTGGAGCGGGAGCTGGAGAAGGTGCTGCAGAAGTTCGCGGGCTACGGGCAGCTGTGCGAGCGCAGCCTGGAGGAGCTCATCCAGTACGCGGGCGGGCTGCGCCGCGAGATCCTGCAGACCGAGAGTACGTGCCCGGGGCCGGGCTGGGCCCTCGCACAGCGCGGGCCGCGGGGGTGGGCGCCTGGGTCTCTGCACAGCGGGGCTGGGGAGTCTCTGCCAAGCAAAGTGTTGGGGTCAATGTGGTGTTTTGTATTGGAGGAGTCGGGGAAAAGTTCTGGGCAAGCTTTTGGCCTGGGGAGGCTGCTCTGGTCGGAGACTCTGAGGAACGAGAGGAGCTAAAAGTGAGGCAGGAGCTCGGCGAGACCCCAAAGGGGTGGGGAGTAGAGACACAAAACGTAGGGGAGGAAAAGGCCACAGGGAGACCCGACAGTACTAGAGAAAACAAAGCTGAAAAAAGGCCCTCCGTGGGGGGGGGGGAAAAAAAGAAAATGGGAACGAGAGAAGCCCCCCAAACTGTGATGGGAGCTCAGCGAAATATCGATAGGTTGAAATACAGAAAGCAGAAGGTCAAGCAGGGGAAGGGATGGGAGGAGGGAGACCTCTCAGCAATGGAAAACCAAGTCGGAAAGAGGCCGCCTGAGAAAAGAGGTGGAGATGAGGAAAATGGGAATGAGAGGTGCTCAAAGCGTGGCAGGACATCCATGCGAATATCGACAGGGTGAAATTGGAAATTGGGCGTCTCCGGAAGTTGTGGCAACCGGGTTGGGGGCGCTGGGTCTCTCGGAGAGAAATGGCAGCAGATTTGGGGGTTTAGGTCTCTGAAGCGCTCAGCAGCAGGGCTGGGGCGCCAGGTCTGTCTGCGGTGAGCGGCAGCAGTTTGGGGGCTCTGGGTCTCCGTGAAGCACATGGCCATGGTTTGGGGGCTGGAGGTCTCTGAAAGACCTAGAAGCAAGTTGTGGGCTCTGGGTGTCTCTGAAACCAATAGGAGGACGTTTGGGGGCTGGAGGTCTCTGAAATGCACACCAGCAGGTTGGGGGCTCTGGGTGTCTGAAAGAAACGGCAGCAGGTTTGGGGGCTTCAAGCCTCTGAAACCCTGCTGCTGCGCGTGTTATTCGTAGATTGTAAGGGGCTGGAAGGGACCTTGCAGATCATCGGGTTCAGCCGCCCCTGCTTGAGGAAGGAAAAGACAACTGGGGTTAGATGACCCCAGCGAGGTGACTGTGGGGGGCTTTGGGTCTCTCTGGAGCACCTGGCAGCAGGCTGGGGGCTCTGCATGTCTCTGAAACAAACAGCAGCAGGTTTGGGGGCTTGAGGTCTCTGAAACACAGAGCAACAGGGTTAGGGGTTTTGGGTGTCTCTGGAAGGCTCAGCAGCTGGGTTGAGGGCTCTGGGTCTTTCAAACAAATGGCAGCAGGTTTGGGGGTATAGATCTCTGAAGTGCACAGCAGAAGGGCTGGAGGCTCTGGGTCTGTCTGGAACAAGCAGCAGCAGATTGGGGGCTTTGGGTCTCTGGAGCACCCAGCCACAATTTGGTAGCTTGAGGTCTCTGAAATGCATAGAAGCAGGTTGGGGCCTTTGGGTGTCTCTGAAACAAACAGCAGAAGTTTGGTGGCTGTAGGTCTCTGAAATGCACAGCAGCAGGTTTGTTTTTTTGGGTTTCTGTGGAGCACCCAGCAGCCAGTGTGGGGCCTTTGGGTCTCAGACAGCAGCAGGTTGGGAGGCTTTGGGGCTCTGAAATGCGCAGGCCTGGGGACTTTGGGTCTCTGCTATGTGCTCAAATTAAAGCTGGATAGAAACCAGCTGTAGTGTTGCTACACATTTTCAAGCACTAGTTTCATAGCTGGTTGGCTCTTTATGTAGCTTGGTAGTCATTTTTATGGTGTAATATTTTGCACGTGTGACCACTCTAAATGTATTGCATGATTCACCAGTTAATTGCATAATACATGGGATGTGTAGCAGGGGCATCTGAAACAGCAGCAGGTTTGGTGTCTTTGGGGCTCTCTGAAATGAACAGCAGCAGGCTTCATTGCTTTCATGTTTCCACAGCAGTTCAATTTTTAAAATGTTTTGGCCACAGGTTGTTTTTTTTTTTTTTAGTGGATGGCAACCTCCACAACGTGTTTCTGTGACTACAAGCTGGTACTGTCTGAGCATCTTCACAGCTGTTTGTAAACATGAGCCACTTAAATCTTGCAGCATCTTTGCAAAGTAGGTAGCTATCATCTAGGGAGGGATGGAGAGGGAGTGGTGAGATGAGAGTCCCAAGTGATTTGTTCAAGCCATGCAGGAAGCAGGTGATAAATAAAGAATTAGTAACTGGGATTTCCTGGTTCCCAGTCCCATGTTAAACAGCAGCCTGTGACATTTCTTTGTGCTTTTAAAGAGAGCTGTGTACTGCACAAGTGCAGGAGTATGACTTTATTTACATGTCATTATGGGATTGAAAATAGCATAAATCCTTGCAGGTATTTGTTGTCCAGTCCTACCTGGGCAGTGTTTTCATTCTGTGAAGGGGTTTTCTGGTGGCAAAAGGGTGAAGGTGTCATGCTGTGGCCCTAGAAGTAGAAACAAGAGCTTTGCTCCACACTCCTCACACTTGCTCTGCACCTGTCCTTTGGCTTGGATTTCAAAGGCAGCTGGATGTGATGCTAGTCACCTCCATCTTTTGTGGACCCTTGACTGCAGAGCTGTGTGCCTGAGCTCTGGCAGCTAATGGGGGCACTCGGATCTTCAGCTTCTTTGTAAACTTAAAGGGTTTTTGGAGCCACCGTTGTCATCTGTCAAAACTTGTTCTGGCCACACAGTTTTCAAGGGTTGGTGCTTCATATATTCCCAATGGGAGCCTCCACCAGTGTTATGAGATGTTGGAGAGTTTGTTTGAGAAAATGCTATTTTAATAGTTCCTCAGAGGGTTTTTACAATTTTTTTAGGCAGGTATGAAATGAAGCTTAAATCCGTTCCTTTTATTCATTATTTTATGGAGCCAAAGTTCAAATAAACTGCTTGACTATATGGAGTAGTTTGGTTAAATGACCAGCACTTGGTATTGGAAGGACAATCAAATATGCCTCTTACAAACAAAGAGCTTGATTCTGAATTGAGATGAGTGTTTTGCATGTAGAGGATCTGGATGAGTTGGTGTACAGCCGTAGAAGTGTGCTGGCAAGAACCCTTTGCAGAATCAGTGCCTAATGCACTGACCATAATCAGGAAAGATGTTTTTTTGTGTTCACTTCCTTCTGGGCACCCACTTTGCATTGTTAGTGGATATATGATGACTGTTGTGTTTGTATGACCATTTCAGTCCTTGTATGCAAGTGAGCATAATGCATGCGGCAATGTAGACATTTGAAAGACAATGTTTGTATTTGATCAACTTCCCATCTTTAGGCAACCTTGCATGCTCTCTGTGTTGTCCCTTACACACATGGCCTGTTCCTCCTACCCCATGTAACTGCGCCTGTACAGATGAGCGCACAGCAGCAGAGGACAACGATTCCACAGTGGAAGTTGGCTGAGAGGTTAAAGAGCTGAAAGCGAGGGGAATGATCAAAATAGTTGCTGTTTACAGCAATATAATAACATATTAAGGACAAGATCCATTTACATTGCTATACTTTTAGTTTTTGTGATGCAGTTACTTTTTATTAAGAACAGCAATGTTGAGGTTCCAGTGCAATATCTGTTTCCAAATTTTTATTGTATGTTTTTCAAAGCTCCACTGCCCCCATCCTTCACCACTTTATAACACCTGTCTTTATCTATCTTGTAAAGCAAACACTAACTGCTTCCCAACAGAACACAAACACAATGCAAACAGTATACGCTCCAGCATAAAGTTGGCAGTGTTTACTATGCGACCTCAAATTGCCTGGGAAAGTTGTTCCTTTGTTTTTTCTGGAGACAGCGGGAGTTCTTCTTTCACTGCCACTAGTTAAAAATAACTTTTAAAAGGTGCATGTAAGCCTTGTTAGTATTAGAAATGTATTAGTAAATTTGTTGCTTATCTTGCTGGAATCCTATGACCCCAGCTGACTTCTTGCCCTCCGGGTGGGGGGCTGGACTCAATCGTCTGAGGTCCCTTCCAGCCCTAATATCTATGAAATCTGTGAAATTACTAGTTTATAGAATATGGTTCTTAAAGTGACTCAAGTACCTGCAACTTCCACTGAAGTCATGGTGGGGATGGGGTTGATCTTTGAAAATCAGGTCTATGTATTCCAAACTTGTTAGACCATTTCCAGAAGTGTAAGCAAGACCTCTGTCTGTTTGGAAGCTACAATTCACAGACTTGCTCTGCGAAGCTAGTATTTGCATTTCTAAGCTTACTCATGTGAGTAACCGTATGGGACATGATGGGTTTACTCAGATGAGTGTAGTTGTATGTGTAAGCTCTCCTAGAGGGTGATCCTAAATAGGCAACGGGGATGAAGGAAGTGAGTGGTAGAAGGGTTATAAACAGCTTATATTAAAACTCTGCCTGAATTACCTCCGCTCCTTCCCAATTTCTTGAATCCTTTTCTGTTTTATGTTTAGAGTCTGCTCTGAGCGCTTATACACATGGCCCTATAGTTAGAACAGAGAGAGGGAGGAACATCCTTCCTCTTAGGGGAAAAGCTTTCTTCTCTAATGTATTTCAGCACGCCTCACTGTTAACCTTTTGCTCTGGTTATGGTAGATCGAATGTAGTATGAATGTGTGGCTGGCAAGTGTCTGAGGTCAGAGCCAAGCTTACTAAACTACACTTTGCCCTGGTGGAAGTTCATCAATGCATAGTCTCTTGACTGTATAATCACACACAAGAGCTGCCGCGCAAAGCTGTCAAACTGCAGCAGTTCACAAACACTGAATTATTTAAGGTGCCACCATCCTCACTGTCTGACAGTTTTTCTACTGATTTGTTAAGGTAACGCCCAAGATGCTGATAACGGAGAGATTTGAAAGAGGGAAAACCTTTTTCCTTGTTGCTTTTGATAATCTTTTTCTGGATAGAAATTTGAGTTGCTTTGTGGGTGTTGGTGGATATTGTTTTGTTTCTTTCATTCTTTTCTTTTCTTTTTTTAACAAAACATAGGAGAGACCTTTTTTTAAGTGAGGGAAAACACTGTGATACTGTTGCAAATGCTGGAGGAGAGAATCCTGTGGCAAGATGCATGAAAATACCCAAGTTTTTTTTCAGGTTGACTAGTTTCAAGCTGATGTCATCTTTTAATCAGTGGTTCTCAAACTCATTAGATTCATGGCCCCTTAGGAAATGCCAGCTCTTGAATTTTCACTCATCTTTTTACTATGGAAAAATAATAGAGCAATTCTTCTGTAACAAAGAACACAGAATGTTTTTTGACGTTATGGATTCGTATTTGAAATCTCAAGGTTTATCTTGTGAATCGTGTAGGTGTTTGCACACCTAACACTGCTAAAATTTTGGAGCACCCTTAAAGAGATCTTGTGACACCCTGGTTGAGAATCACTGTTTTAAATGCTGGATTCATAATATTAATGACTGAAGAGACTGTTATGAGCATCTAGTCTGACATTTCTTTCTGCCTTTTATATCAGATCTTCAGGAGTGGTTGGTTGTCATGGCAAAAGTCACAATAGGGCAGGCAGGACTGGTTTTGAAGTAATTTTAATCAGGCTGTTTTAATCATCTCTTATGAAAAGTGAAGAATCCAACATTCCTTATTTTACAGTAACAACTTTTAAAATCAAGTCATAGTAGTGATACCCAGACTGCGTCTCCCAAGCCCCATGCGATTCTTCAACTTAGTGCCTTTGACTTTTTCAGAAAATGTTATCAAAGATGTGTTGCGCAGTGTTTTGTTTTCTGTTTCATTTTTCCCTGTCGTGTGTATTGGGTCTGTCTTTCCTGTACTTGTGAATAATGCAGCATAGATAGCACATATATGCAAATGATAATGCACATACTGTAGTTTTTTTCTTTTAAATTAGAGTTGGTCTGCCACAATTCACTGATTGCTGACTGCTCGTATGGCTTCTGAGTTGCTCAGGTCTGAGTGATGCTGAATTAGTGTTAAGAGGAACTTTCTGATCTTGGGGTAGTGAAGCACTGAAATGGAGATCCCAAAATCTCTAGGAAATCTCTCATTGGAAGTTTGTAAGAGACAAGCACTTGCCTGGGTTTGTTGAGATAGGGATGCTCCTGCCTTGATCAGCGGATTGGACTAGATAAACTCCTGAGATCCCTTCCAGGTCTATTTTCCTATGATTTTATGTAATTATTTAGTATTATATTATTATACCTACTGTTTTGATTCATGAGCTGCTGTTTGCTGATGACACTGCACCAATAGTCCACGTAGAGAGAAACCTTCAAAGCCTTATCAGTTGCTTCACTCCTACCTGCCAAGAGTTTGATCTTGCAATCAATGTCAGGAAGACCAATGTTATGGGCCAAAACATTGATTTACTACCAGCAGTCACAATAGGTGAACATCGGTTGGATGTTGTAAGTAAATATATGTACCTTGGCTCCATTGTTACCAAAAACCTGTCGCTTGAGACTGAACTGAATACCTGTATTGGCAAACCATCAGGTATCATGAGCAAACAAGTGTGGAACAGTAAACCGACTGTCCAGACCAGGGTGAAAGTATATCATATTTGCGTCAACAGCAGTTCTTTGCATGGCAGCAGACCCTGGATCAGATGCTGTATTCAAGAAAAGCACCTCAACGTCTTTCACTTAGGTTGCTGTCGCTGCGTTCTAGGAATTTCCTGACAGGACTAACTTGCCTGTGCTGAAGCTTGGGAAGGTGCCAGCGTTCTGATCATCCATTCTCTTCTCAGTCAGCATCGACTTCCATGGCTTGCTCTATGCAGAGAATGGATGATGGCTTTATATCCAAGGATCTCTTGTGTGGAGAGGTCTTTACGGGAAGAAGACTATGTGGGCATCTTTATCTCTGTTTCAGAGATGTTTTGCAAGAGACATGAAGGCAGTGAACACTGGGATAAGATGGCTGAGATGATCTAGTTGGGGCTGGTCCTGCTTGGACTAGATGACCTGAGATCCTTTCCTACCCTCATTTTCTATGATTTGGAGATTGTTGTTAAGTGAGGGCTTGCAAACAGTCTAAGTGTGGAGTGAAGGCTTTCAAGGAAAGAAGAGTCCAACATGCAGAAGAAAGAAAAAACCTCCAGAAGAACCCCACGCCACATTCAGGACTGTTAAATATGAACTTCAGATGTGAGAAGTGGAGAAGGAGTAGTCACTCAAGAACTAGGCTTTGCCACCACACTCACCTACCTATTCACATGCAGTGAGACTGCTCCAACGCACTGTGGTTACAGCATGTTGGAGCAGACTTAATTCATTGAATCTGTTGGAGTATGGTAATAACCGCACTCCAGCAGATCCCAGCATCATGTATGTCAGTGACCTCATACTG
Source organism: Crocodylus siamensis (assembly GCF_052110815.1). Lineage (NCBI taxonomy): Eukaryota > Metazoa > Chordata > Crocodylia > Crocodylidae > Crocodylus > Crocodylus siamensis. The sequence goes on along the minus strand of NC_143396.1, from coordinate 13,393,794 downwards.
AAAAATGGCAGCAGTGGTGCTTTAAAACTCATCAAACGAGCTTTAGTTAAAGTGCCCCCACCACCATTTTTCAGTGCAGGGACATTGATACACATGATGCTCTGGGCAAGGTTCCCTCTACGGTGCATGCATGTGTGGCCATGCACAACTAAAAGTCTGGCTGCGCACTAACTTTTCAAGACCACGCGCTGGGAGAGGAGCAGAAGGTAAGCTCTGAGGTGGGGGCTGGGGCTTGGCGTGAGCTCTGCTGGCTCTGGGGAACTGCTCCGCTCCCCCGCATCACCTCGGTGTGAGGAGGCGCATGGCATCAGGGCCAGGGAGTGGAGCACTTCTCCGGAGCTGGCGGAGCTTCACTTGGGGCAGGCAGTGGCTCCTTCCCGAGGTGAGGCAAGGCAGGGATTGGGACTGGGGGCTGGTGCAGGCTCCACCGGCTCCAGGGAACTGCCCCGCGGGCTCCGTGGAAGTGCTTCACTCCCCAGCCCTGATACCACATACCTCCTTGCTTCCCGGGGTGATGCAGGGGAGTGGAGCAGTTCCCTGGAGCCGGCGGGGCCCGCACCAGCCTCCAGACCCTAGCCCCCACTGCCTGCTCCAGGTGAGGAGTGAGGAGCCTACCTTTGATAAGTGTCTCACACTGCACCAAAAGGGGGAGGTGGGACCGATATGGCAGTCACAGACTGCTACACCTTAGAGGGAACATTGGCTCCAGGTGCTTTAATTAAAGCACTCCCCACCTTTCCCCCTACACACATGCCTCCTGGAACACATCTGTAAATGGCCACAGACGTTCAGTGAGGTGATGCCTTCTTCGGTGCAAATGTATTTTCTCGTGAGATGTACAGATGCCCATCTAATATTTTAATATGATTAAAATAGACACACCTCTTTAAACATGGATGCGCATTTGTAAAATAAATATGTCATGTATATGTATATAGGCGGAGCTCGTGGGACAGGCTTCCAGTAGAATGGGAAGGCTTGCTGTTTCTGAGCTTTATAGGTTGGGAAGTGCTAAGGGCAATAACAGTTGTTTTTTGTTAGTAAAATAAAATAGAGTTGAGCAGGTATTTGAAATAAGGAGCTGTAAGTTTTACCCACTCTTGATCAGAGCTGAACCCTTTTACTGGGACACTTCTTTGATTTCTCTTGTAGTGCTCACTCTTTTTTTTTTTTTTTTTTTTTTTAAGAGAATGCAAGATGCTATTAGTAAGGGCAGTGCAGCACAGGAGTCCTGTTTTGTGTTTCTCTTCTTCACACACTTGTGAGTCTGTGACAGTCGCTTTGTTATGTTTTGCATGGCCTGAACTACTGGAAGGGAAATTGGCTTGTGACACTGATTGAACTAACAGTACATTAAAGGATAGTCTGAGAAGGAAATACAGAGTAAGTTTAGGGGTGGGCTTATTTAAATGGTTTAACTCTTCCGTGATTCTGTCTCACAATTATTTCCCCTGGGTGGGGGATAAGTTGCTCATTTAAAGTAGCCCTCAGGTACACACATAGATGCATTGTTATACGAGTTAGGCATTTGAACTAGATTGCAGCATTTCATCCATCTCATGAACAGGGAGGAATAAATGATGAGAGAAACCCTCTTATATGAAACATGCTTGGAGGATAAAGTGTTCCTGAATTTAGATTAACGAAACTGAAGTATAGTGGGTGTCACTGGCCTTGTAGCGTGGTACAGTTTAGGGATTTGCAAATCTTTTGATCCTGATCTTATTCTTCGAGCATACCCGTGGTAATCGTATAACATACCTGTGGCAACTAGTCTGGAACTCCAATGCTCCGTGGATGCGGGTGTGAAACTTGATGACTTAATTATTTAAACAGAGGACTGGGAGTAGGGAGATCTGATATCGTGTTATGCACTTTGTTTTGACTAAAAAGCTTTCTGATCATAAGGTGGTGCTTCTCGTTCTCTTTGGACTGGTATAAAATGGCTACATAGGGCTCCAGGTACTGGGGATTTAAACTGATCTTTGTGTGTGCCTCTGTGTGTTCATGCATATGCAGTAATATAATACATGAATATATCTTCTGAGGACAATACAAATGATAGGCCATCAAGATATGATCTTCTGTAGCATTCTGCAACAGAAGATTATTTATTTTTAAATAATTTGTTTTTTATTTTTTAGTTTATGGTTATTTTTTAGTTTCTTAAGATCTGATAAGGCATAATGGTGGCATACTTTATCATTAACATGATTTCAGCAGCAAAAAAAACCCAAAACAAACTAAACCTGCTATATTCTATTCATGTGAATTTGTACCTGGAGTAGCAAGATTAGTTTCTTAATAAGATTTTAGTGGATGTCCCAAAAGGCTTTAATTTTTTTTTTAAATTGGCAGTGCTTTGCCTGTGTTTTGTAGCCTTCCTTTTGACTTCCTGTATTTCATATCTTTTCATTCTTTCTGTTTCAATTCCCCCTATTAATACATTGTCGCATTTGTGGGATTTCACATTATCATTTTGTTTATAACATAGTTATTAATTCATTTTCCTCTCTTCTGTCTAGACCAAGATGGAGACTTGTCAGGGACGATTTCACTTGTTATGACACAGTGCTGTAAAAGAATAAAAGACACAGTTCAAAAATTGGCCTCGGATCATAAAGACATTCACAGCAGTGTTTCCAGAGTTGGGAAAGCCATTGACAAGGTATTTATATCGCGAGTTATTCTGCTGAAGCTTGTCCGATCTGTTGTTCACTGTAGCCTACAATGTACAGTCACCATTACAAAAGTTGGAATCAACCATAATTTGGGTGAAATCCTAACTCCACTGAAATGAATGAGAAATTTTGAGACCAAGATTTTACCCTGGTGCATGAACTTGTCTTTTGAAATTCTAGCCTTTCCATAAGAATCCCATCCCTTTTTCCGGCATTTTATTAGCATGTTCCAAAAAGAACAAGCCTGTTAGCATGATAGAGTATTAATGGAGCCTTGGCATCTGTAGTATACTAACATAGCGATCTATTAACAGCCTTCTTAAACATGTACTATCTTTGGATACGTTGCATCTTCTCCATCTAATCACTTGCACCAGGCATTTAGACAGTTACATGCTGTTTTTGGAGATCTGTTAATCTGAAACACTTTTCACACAAAAAGCATTCACAGGTTTTTTTTCTTAGCTTCCTTTTACTCTATTCATTTTGGGTTTGATCTTGCAAGTTGCTGAGTAACTTCACTCAAAAGGGAATAGAAGATACGCTGCTTTTGAGAGGTGCTGAGCATTGGTCTTAATAAATGCAAAGAAAATACCATATAATGTTTGTTTTTTTTAACGTGACGTGATACAAAAATAAAGCAGGGGAGATTTGCACCTTTAAACTAACTAAATTAGAGAAGTAGAGCGTAAGCTTTTGTAAGCAGAATGCCTGCTTCATCAGATGGTGTGAAAGGACTGCAGGAAGCAGAGCTGCTTAATAGAAAGCAGTGATTAGAATACAAAGGATAGGGAATGAGGGAGGAAAAAGGAGGGGAAATGGCAGAAAGAAGCAAGATGGGTAGGAGAAAGAAAAACAGAGCAATTAACCCATTGAGGGACATAAGGTTTATAAAAGCTAATCCAGGTAATTGGATAAGAATCCGTAGTCCATATTTATATTTAGACAATACTTAACACAATCCAGTCTGTGGATGATTTCTCATCCCATGATTTGCTGTTCAAGCTAATTTTCAAATTTTTGTCATCTAAGAAAAGCTACTCTGAGGTCATTGATGGAGTGTCTGGGAAGGTTAAAGTTCTGCCACAAATTGTCTTTTTTTTTTTTCATATTGTTGGATTAGTGTTTATTCTTTCGTACACATCAAATTACCCTGTCTGTCCAGCAGAGGGGTTCAGGCCTCAATTTCAAAGGTAACTTGGAGCCAAGTAAGTCACTGTAGATCGTGGCACCCAACCTTTTTTGCCAGTGAGCCCGATCTGGCTGATGGGCTTAACCTGGCACCCAGGCTGGGTATGGTGGAGCCCCATCCTGCTGCGCAGGGGAAGGGTGCTTGGCTTGGCCCTGACCCGGTTCTGTGGGGGGAGCAGGGAAGGGGGCATGGCGTAGCTCCATCCTGGCCCTGAAGGGTGAAGGTGGCATAGCCTGTCCCTGACCTGAGTTTGTGGGGGTGGGGGAAATAGGACAGGGTCATAGCCTGGCCCCAGCTCAGCATTGGCAGGGGTGGGATGGAGAGATGGGACAGGGGTGTGGCCTGGCCCCAACCCTGGGCAGAGATACGCGGGGGCATGACCTGGGGAGAGGGAAAGGAGGAACAGTGGTTTGGCCCAACCCCAATAGTGAATGGGGAGGGAGTGTGGCCCAGCTCTGACCTAGCCTTGCTGGGGTGGGGGTAGGATTTGGAGTTGGGGAAGGGTGACAGTGTTGCCAGTGCTCCCGCAGAGCTATATTTCCTGACCATGTTGAGTCCTGTGGGCTGGATGCCATTGCTCTGGGGGCCAGAGATCGAGCACCTCTGCTATAGGTAAACTTCAGTGTCCCTTTAAGAAAAGTGCTGTAGTTCTCACTCTCGGCGGTTGATTTTGTACGTAAAACTTCAACTTGCTTTTCTCCCATGATTCAATATTGTGAAGGATCCTTTCCTCTCACGTGAAATAGCTCTGTATTCAAGAACATCTACAAGCAAAGAAAATTCCTTCAGCGTCAGGCTTGAAGATGACGCATACTGGCAGATTTTTTAAATGCAGTTTGAAAGTGATGGAGGTGGCATATATAATACAAAATGAACATGCTTCTTTGCTCATATAGAACCACCCTAGCCCTACTGAGTGATTCATCCTTTATCATTAGTGATTGTGTTTAAATGAGATATCCAATCCATTTTAGTTTAATTCAGTAGCAGCAACGTGCACAATCTAATATTAATTACATATGTAAAACACAGCAATGTTGGATAGAACATATTTGTAACTATTGTGATTCCCGCCCCCCCGGTTCTGTGTGGTTACCAGACTCTAAAAAAAATTAATTTTTGGCATTATACCAATATCTGTAATCCAGGCATCAGTGTGATGCTCAAAGCTCAGCAGTACATCTCTCTAATGGTAGCTAACTAAAGGAAAAGCAATTCCATCCTTATTACTCTCTTGGAACCTCATATAAATCTGTGTAATCTTGTCTTAAGCTTGAACTGCAGTCCTCTCTTGTTTTTAACAAATGTACCTCAGATGAACCCACCTGAACTTGATTAGGCTTTAAAAAAATTATTGTGATGGGGCATGATGACAGTAAAAGATAGCATCATTGAGATTGATCCAAATATTGGTTGAAAAATTATTGGGAGTCACAAAAAAAATCAACTTTAAGAAATGCTGCTTCAGTATTTGATAAAATTGAACTTGGCTCTTTGTCTCTAAATAACTATTTCAGTTATTCATGTGTATAGCTTTTCAGTGGCTCTTTTGCCTCTTCAAAAAAACAAGTTTGTCCAACACAAATTAAATAGATCCTGGAAATAAAACTCTTTATAAAATCTGGTGCCTGTGAGATTAATGGACCAGAAGTGAAAAGATGCTAATAGGTCATCTTCTGTGTATCCAGTAGACATGATGGCAGAATAATTACTAAAGTCTTGTGTTAATAAGGTATTTAATAGCCTGGGCACAACTTGCTCACTAATCCTCTAAATTCTCTTAATTCTCAAATTGTCTTCTCTAATTCACAGATGCATCTCAAGCAGGTCCAAAGAGGTGATCCTCCCCCTCTATGCGGCACTGGTCAGGCCGCAGCTGGAGTACTGCGTCCAGTTCTGGGCGCTGCACTTCAAGAGGGACGTGGACAACATGGAAAGGGTCCAGAGGAGGGCCACTCACATGATCGGGGCAGGAGGGCAGGCCCTATGAGGACAGGCTACGGGACCTGAACCTGTTCAGCCTCCACAAGAGAAGGCTGAGGGGGGATCTAGTGGCCTGTTATAAACTAGTCAGAGGGGATCAGCAGGCATTGGGGGAATTACTATTCCCCCGTGCACTGCCAGGAGTGACCAGGAATAACGGTCACAAGCTGGCAGAGGGCAGGTTTAGACTAGATATCAGAAGGCGCTACTTCACGGTCAGGGCAGCTAGGGTCTGGAACCAACTTCCAAGAGAAGTGGTGCTGGCTCCTACCCTGGGGGTATTTAAGAGGAGGTTGGATGAACATCTTGCTGGGGTCGTTTGACCCCAGTATTATTTCCTGCCATGGCGGGGGGTCAGACTAGATGATCTACTCTGGTGCCTTCCGACCCTAGAAACTATGAAACTATAATCAAGGTTTAGGTTTTAGTGACTGGGGCAAAGGGCTGGGTAATGGTAGGTATCATCTTCCTTCAGTCCCGTGAAATTCAGTGCATCCTTCGGTAGACCTATGTCAGTGGGAGGAAGCCCCTCTGCCCAATAATTTATTGGGTTTAAAATTTAAGTACAGGTAATTAGATGTAATTGACCTGGTAATTTGATCCCTCATGGCAGTCTAGCCAGCAGGTCACTGCCGCTTTAAGAGGTTCATTAAAACACTGAGACATCAGCCCTTTTACTTCAATTCGCAAGAGGTGGTTTTTGTTTTTACAATGTGAAAAACCATCCCTCCAATACCTTCCCCCATTTTTCTCTCACTTCATAGATAGAATAATGAACCATGGTAACTGCATTCATCATCAGATGGTTGTTAAGTCATAGTGATCAACTGGACAATTATAACTCAGATGACTTTGTTAGCTGCCACTTTTAAATGATCTTTCCTGTATTGGAAAGTTTGTTTTACATGTGTGGCAGCTGTTATTCAAATGTATAATTAACCAGCATTTCCTGCTCAGGAAGCTTTGAACTTCATGGAGTTTGCACCATTAGTTCATGGCACATTTCAGTTTAGATGTTTCACTTCCTGTGGAATAAAAGGGAGGGGTCTTGGCATGCTATTTCCTTTGGCCCATCTTCTGTTGACTCAACTCATTGCTAATGGAAATAAATAGAATGACTAGGTAGGTTGCCTGCCAGGTTCTTCAAGGAGGTAATGAGATCAGAGATGCATTATTTTAAAAGAGATTGACTTCACATTTGGTAGGAGATGTTGCAACCATTTTGAAATGTCAAGAAGTCTGGGGTCTGCAGAGTTCTGTCTATTGGTTGTCGTGTTATCCAAGTAACCAAACCCTTTGTCCTTATAGCAGCTCTACTAGATTCCCTATCCTATATTTACCTTTCATCCTGAAGGGTTTTTCTCCCTTTGAAATGAACATCTATAGCTAAATATGCCTATAATAATAATTAAATCTGTTCTCTTTTGTGGTTACCGTCAAGCAAGTTGTCCTTCATGTGACTGGTTCATGACTTCCGCCTGTTTTGTGTAAAACATTTGGAGTGGTTTGATTCCAGTTTGAAGCTGATTGTGCTAGCAACGCTTAAGAATAAATAGATGCTCACATCCCAATGAAATCTGTCTCTTGTAGTTGGTGGAGAAAGTAATTAGGGAAGTGAGGTGGAGTAAATGTATCTATTCATTTTTTCCTTATTTTTACTCTTTAAGGGTGTGCAGTCGGGTCAAATTTCACCCAAAATTTAAGATTTGGGAAAACAAGATTTTAACAGAATGTTGGATATATGGAAATGACCATCCTGATTGGTTTTTATGATAAGATGACTGGTTCTCTGGATGCAGTGAGAGCAGTGGACCTGATATAACTTAACTTTAGCAAGGCTTTTGATACAGTCTTCCGCAACAGTTGTAGAAGCAAGCTAGGGAAGTATGGTTTGGATGAATAGACTGTAAGGTGGGTAGAAAACTGGCTGGATCATCGGGCTCAAACGGTAGTAATTAAGGGTTCGATATCTAGGTTGCAACTGGTATCAAGTGGAGTGCCCCAGGGGTCAGTCCTGGGGTCGGTTTTCAATATTTTCATCAATGACCTGGAAGATGGGATGTATTGCACCATCAGCAGGTTTGCAGATGACACCAAGCTGGGGGGAGTAGCAGATGTGTTAGGATTCAGAGAGACCTTGACAGATTGGAAGACTGGACCAAAAGAAATATGTATGACAAGTGCAAAGTCCTGCACTTAGGATGGAACAATCCCATGCACCGGTGGTACAGGCTGGAGCTGACTGTGTGGGCAGCAGCTCTGCAGAAAAGGACCGGGGGGTTAGTGTGGACATGAAGTTGAATATGAGCCAACAGTGTGCCCTTGTTGCGAAGAATGCTCATGGCATCCTGGGCTGCATTGGTAGGAGCGTTGCAAGCAGACTGAAGAAATATTGCTTCTAGCACAGTATCTTCTACCTCTTTAGCTCTTGGTCTCTCGTTTTGACTCATGTAAGAATTTTCTGTTGAGTTGTCCCAAATGTACAACTGTTATCCCAGTTAGGATGTCAAACATGGCTGGCATGGACTAATATTTCTCAAACACTGAGAAGAGTGAGATAAAGGTGTGCTGTCTTTTAGAGGCTTATAAAACATCACATGCTGTCAGAAATTATACTGACTTGAAGCTGGAGGAAGTCCACTCATATGGATAGCAGCACTAAGAATTTCTTCCTTTTTCTAGCTGTTAGACTGTGATACTTCAGTGCTATAAACCAAGCAAACAAAATTAGAGCAATATTTTCTTTTTGCATGGGGCAATATTTTCTTCCTGCTCATTGTGATATGTGCAGCTGCTTCTGAGAAGCATGTGAGATCTAATACTGCATCATGAAAACCGAGGCACAAAAGAACTAGAGAAATCACTGGATTACTTGAAATAGCTGAGACCTCTTTAAAGAGGGGCTGGGGTGGGAACTGAAGAATTGATTCCTCAAAGAGCAGCTGAGGGAAGTAGAGAATTGGTATAAGGGCACTAACATCGTGGAACTTGTCAGGTTTTAGCACCTGACTTGAAGCTACAAAGTTATTTAGTCTGATACCAGTGGTGGCTTTTGGCTCTGACCTGACAAAAATAGCCAGATATATAATTATAAAAGTTTCATAAGGTTTATGAACTCATATTGTATCAAAAGGAAATTCTGCCTTAATTAGTAAGCAAAATAGGTAGCAGGCAAGTGAATAGGGATGTATGTATTGTTACTAGTATAGGAGTGATTATGCGAATGAAATGATAGTATAGTATATGAATGTATAGTATATGCCAGTACTTTTAGTTCAGACCAGCTATGGTCAGAAGCTTAAAAGTTTTTCATTGCAGGTTGTGTGCATGGATTTCACGTTGATTAATGTAGGCTTGAGATTCCTTTGGCCTGCCCGAGTCCTTCATATGCTGGATTTTCTTGGTATTGCTTTCTCCATTTCCCACTTCTTCCCCTGAAAATGAACGCGTAAGGAGCAGCATGGGCGCACCTTCCTCCCTGTTCCTTGCTGTTGCCTGGAGTGGCGATGCAGTATTCTTGCAGTGTCCACCTGCTTTTCAACAATAAATCTGTCCTGTTAGTTGTTAGTGTAATTATTCCTGTTATTGGTTAATAGGCCCAGGGCCCCTCTCCCCCTTCTTTGCTCTGTTGCTAAATGATGCACACGGTTTAAGTTCTTTTTTGTTTAGGAGATGGATATATCCCTGAGCACTGTTTTATCTTCCTTTGTTTTCCAAGTGGACCCAAAAGGCCCAGGAAGCTATCTAAATTCCACAGCAAGTGCTCCATGCAGATCTTTCCCTCCATATAACAGAAGGATATAGCAAAAGCTCACTCCTCTGGTGGCAGCATCTGAGGAATTTTAGGAATAAGGGTAAGAAGAAGCATGATCTCAATGAAAATACATTTCCCCACAGCCCAGTATTGATATGTCTAGCATTTCTGCCCCATTTGGGGGTATGCACCCCCATTTTCTCAAGCCAATAGCTCAGGGGCGGGCAGTTATTTTGGGTGGACGGCGGCATGGGTAGCCTCGCCCCTTGACAGGTGCCCCACCCCCCTGGTCACTGTCTTGGGAACAACGTCCCAGTGTCTTGGGACCAATGTCCCAGGGCCAGCGCTGTTGTGGCCCATAGCAGGGCACATTCTGGCAGGGGTCTGTGGAGCTGGGCTGGGCTGCACCAGCAGGGAGTGGGGAGCTGGCCTGGCTCCATAGAGCCCCTGCCGGCTGGGACCCTGTGCTCCTACCACCCTGCTCTGGGCCCCACCGGCACTGGTCCCAGGAAACTGGTGTGGGCCCTGTGCTTCCACTGGCTCCCCACCTGCTCTCACACAGTGCAGCGCACAGCCCTGACCCCCTGCTCACCAGCAGGGAAGAAGCTGGTGCTGAGCATGGGGAAAAGTGGCCCCTCGCCTGCCCCATGTCTGGCACCCCATGCTGCAGGCACTCGCAGCCCACACAGGGCTGTCTGGAGCAGGCACAGGCAGCCTCATGCAGACTGCAGGTGGCTGCAGCGTGGGACGCTGGCCATGGGGCAGGCGAGGGGCCATTTTTCCCTGCACTCAGCACCAGCTTGTAACCCTCCCCACTGTCAGCCTGGCAGTGGGGCCGGGTTACAAGCTGGTGCTGAGTGCAGGGCAGGGACACGACAAGCCCCTCACCCGCCCCGCACTGCAGTCACTTGCAGCCTGCCTGGTACTACCTGTGCCTGTTCCGGACAGCATGGGCTGTGAGCGCCTGCAGCGCAGGGCGCCGGCCATGGGGCGGGCGAGGAGCTGTTTTTCTGCGCACAGGGAAGGAGCCCAGGGAAAAGCTGAGCAAGGGGTGGTGGGGAAGCAGCCCCGCCTGGTGCCCCATGCTGCAGGCGCTCACAGCCTGCATGGGGTTGTCTGGAGCAGGTACAGGCATCACCAGGCAGGCTGTGAGTGGCTGCAGCCCTGGGCATGGGGCAGGTGAGGATGGAGAGGGGCTGCTCCCCCCCCACACTGCTCCTTCCTTGCCCGGGGTCCCTCCCCCCTTCCCCCACTTACCTGAGCTTCCCACACGAGGGCAGCCACGTGCTCCCAGCCGAGAAACCCTGGATGGGGCCTGGGGGGGGGCCAGGCGGGCCCTGCTGTTGTTGTAGCGTGCCGGGCTTCCCCTGGGTCCTACTGCCCTTGGTTCCTGTCATTTTTTACAGGAACCAAGGGCAGAGAAATACTGATTTTTCTACATTTTATTAGGGTCCCTTTGGGTCGGATAGAATGGCCTCGTGGGCCGGATGCAGCCTGCGGGCTGTATTTTGCCCACCTCTGCAATAGCCACTGCTTTCATTGCAAGACCAGATCTTTTTCTCCTCAACAGCCAGGTCACTTAGCTGCAGCCACAGATACTAGGGAGAAAGGAAGAGGACAGCAGCAAAGTTTAGGCAGCTGAGGGCAAACTATTCATCGTGACAGCAACTTCCTGATGCAGCCCTGATGATCCAGTGAACGCTTCTGAGTCTTCTGCAGGGGATTCCAAGACCGCCGCAGACACGACTGTCTTGACATGCTGTGGGTGGTGGTGCAAAGGAAATGGCTCATAGGCTGGACTTTTTGCATCCTTCCATACCTGGTAGGTCTTCACAGGTTCCTTGTTGGTCTGAGTCAGGCTGCACCATTAGTTCTGGCTACATGCAGGCGCCCAGATAAGAGGTACCAAGTCCCTTCCAAGTAATTTTAAAACTTCTATTCTCACTCAGTCTTAGGGCCTCTAATTATATCAGTTCAACAAAAGTCAAAAGGCTTTGTAAAATAATGTGGAGAAAGATCAGAAAAAGCTGACTGCTTTTGGACATACAGCATAGCAGCCTCCATGCACTGCTCCTAAAATACTTCAGCTGGGACTAGCTTTCCCCAGTATTAATCATTATTATTTAATATTAATAATTTTCATCGGGATGGGGTTATTCTCGGCCTTTTCCCAAGTGTCTGTCCAAAGTTAGGTCCAAGTTCCTTACAAGTAATTTATTCACCTCCTGGTCTACTTCCCCAAGCCTTAGAGGATGCTAAGCTTCACGCACTTGATGTACAAAGGCATTATCTTTCTGTGTCAGCTGGAAACACAATGTAGAAATGTGTCTAAACAATGTATGGACTTTGCGGAGAAGGTAAGAATGAATCGTGTTCTCTTAGAGATTATCTCGGGGTTGTTCAGTTTTGACAATGTTTTGAATAAACTTGTTAGGCCCATCTTGCTGTCCAGCGCTACTGCCTGGTGAGCAGTCTTTTCCACTAGAGGTTAGGCAGTCTTGTCTGTATACAATTCCTTTTCCTGAAATCTGCAGAGTAACTACATGGAACTCGGTCTATGTATTTACAAGGTGCTTTTCGTTGGTAGAACTTTCCAGATTGGATGCCACTTCATTAGGGCTGTCCTGCAGTCACGTATGGTTTTAGTGGGACACCTTGTTGCCCATCTCTAAGAAATGCAGAGCTGCCCGGGAGTCACGAGAGTGGCTGGTCACTTGAAGAAAGACCTGATACTTTGTTCACATGAGCTGTGGTTCTTCAAGGTGTGTTGTGTGCATGGATTCCATGACCCACCTTCCAGCTCTGGAGTTGTGTTGGTGAATGACCAGAGGTGGTTGAGCTAGCTCTCCCTTTGTGTACTGGGGAAGATGTGAGGATATGTATGGCCCTGGCACACTTTTAACAGATGCTCTTCTCAAAAGAATCTGATTTCTTCTGCCTGTGGTGCATACACCACCTGTAGAGTCCACATGGATCAGGCCTCTTGAAGAACCACACATACTGTACAATAAATAACTACTCTTTCCAGCAGAAATGGAGCAGTGTGAGTGATTATAGCTGTGACTTCTTTCCTGTTAGACCGGGGGCAGGCAAAATACAGCCTGCTGGCCAGAACTGGCTTGCTAAGCACTTTCATCCAGCCTGTGGGCACCCACCAATGAATTGTACCCTTCTGCCCACAAGGGTGGGAGCGGGGTTGTGTACCCTTCTGCCCACAAGGGTGGGAGCGGGGCAGTTGGGTATACAACCCCTCCCCCAACATACTCTTGCATCTTGCTCCCACTGTTGTGGGTAGAAGGATCCAGCCCAGGCAGCAGAAGCTTTTGGGTGAGGCTGCTGCTGTTGCTGCTGCAGCCACCCCAGGGGGGACCTGCTTGGCTTCTCTGGCGTCCCGCTTGCTCTGGGCAGCAGGTAGGGAAGGGGCAGGGGCAGAAGGAAGCTGTAGCTGGGTGGGGATAGGGAGCATGGGGCTGAGGCTGGCAGCAACTGGAGCCCACATCCAGGGGGGCAGGAGGAGTCGAGCTTGGCTGGGCAGAATGTGGGGGTGGGGGGAGTAAGGGAGGTGTGTGTGTGGGGACCCCCCACATACTCCCCCACATGGTGCACAGCCCCTGCTGCTGGCAACAGCAGGCAGGGGAGCTCAGGGTACTCATAACTGGCGCAGGTGCTGGTGCCCAGTGGTGCATGGCTCCAGCCAGCACTGCACATGGTGGCGAGGAATGCAGTCTTCTCAGCCTGCCTCTACTGGGGGGGCTCTGCAGGGGATGCCTGCAGCTCCCACACTTGCACAGCACTGGGGAAGCCCCACACTGGAGCCAGCTGCCTTCACTGCCCCCGGTCTCACAGGTCCTGGGACTCCACTTGAAGTGGAGGGGAGTCTCAGGCCCTGCTTCCCAGCGGGCTTCTGGGACCTCCCAGCAGAGGGCAGGGAAGGCAGTCCTTAACTTGCATAGACCTTATGACCTCATTTACTTGGTCCGGTGGAGGCCAGCACCGGTTGGCTGCCAGCCAACCAATTTGAAATGCATCACTGGTTGCTGGGTAGACTGGCATTGCTTAGAACAATAGGGAGCCTAAGCCATCACCCAGGTATGTGATGCCAGTCATGTAGGCAGAGGGAGCAGGTTCCCCCTCTCCCTCAGGACTGTATCCAACTCAGGTTACAGCTCACGGTTACCTACAGAGATGAGATGTCTGCCCTCTGCAGGGACCATGTTAACCAGTTTGTCACATAGCAGAGTTTTTGGGGAGAGGCAGAGGTGACTCCTTACCCCCATACAGCACTGGCTGGAGCTGGGTGCCAGCGTCTGCACAGGGCGCCAGTGCCCTGAACACCCCTGACTGTTGTTGCTGCCATCGATGGGGACTGCGCATCATGTTGGGGGGTCTTCACACCCCCCACTCTCCCTCTCGCACCCATCCCCTGCCCCCCACCCCCTCACATATACATACCCCTAACATACCTTATGCCCTCCACACACACCCTGACCACACACCCCTGCACAATATACAAAAGTCAGACTTTATTTTTGTGTAATGGTGCAATCCCTTCTATCCATGATTAAAAGGCCAGTGCCTCAGTGAACCTACAAGGTAAGGCCCCAAACCAAAAAAGCATGAGATTTGGATGAGGAATGGTGCCATTTTTTTTTTTCTCTAATGTTGAGCTTTCTGTCCTGCTCTATGTCTGTCCCTGTATAATGAGGCAGAAAAGGCCCCCTAAGTGATGCGGTTGGTGGTGGCACAAGTATTGAGGTTCATTTGCACCCTTTGTACCCTATCCATCTGCTCCACCTTTGCTTCAGAAACTAGAGATTTAATGTCCCAGATGTATCCTTGGATGCGTACAGTTGACTGCTTTTCCTCAGTGCCTTGAGCTGAAATGAAGGTGTCGTGCCCCCTTGCTCCAGGAAAACGAGGAGTACTGCTGTGTAGCTTGGTGTAAATTGTCTGAAAGGACCCCCTCAAACCTTACCTAAGTCTATTAAATGGGTAGGTTTTAGCCTCACTTTACAGATTGGATAACAGGCACACAGTGCTCAAAGGCCATATAGCTTGTCACATTGATTTATCTGCCCCTTGCTTGTCAGTCCTGGGTAGGACTGATCGTGAAATGTTTTAGATTTGTGAACTAAATCCCACCTCACATTTTAGGGTGGAATAAATTTTGAATCTTCTGCTACCAATAGAAGCTAATGCTAAGTGTTATTAGAGAAGTATCATATCTCTTCAGCAATGTTTTAATGTCTCTCAAGGCTGTATAGGCTATTGGCTTCAAATATATTACATGGGATTATTCTGGTGTAGAACTGGGAAAGCGCTATCAGATCTTAAAGCCCAATCTCTTACGGGGCAGTGATATCCTTGGCTGAGTTCCCAGTTCCCATTGCTTATCTTCTTCTAGGAGAATCTCCCTTTTCTCTCTCTTATTTGCAGCATTGCTTGCTTCAGGTTACATGTGCAGGTTTTACATTGAAGCTTTTTGCTTCTGTCGCTCTCTGCAGTAGCGACTACCCCCTGTTCCAGAGATGTGCTGTGTCCCACTGTAGACTGCAGCTAGTTGGGTCTTTTTTCAAGGCTCTTTCATACATGGAAAAATCTCTTCTGCTGGCACTACCTCTTTTAAAGGCATGATGTTATGTAAATCTTTTTATTAGCTAACTAGACTTTATGGCTTGCTAACTAGATTTGTAATTTCCTAGCATAAATCCTTCTGATGAGTAAAGTTCGAACTTGGAATGAACAAGCCAAAGGAGTTCTCCTGTTCACAGGAGGTAGTGAAACACTTGATAGACGTATTTCACTTGGAACAGGAGGTAATTGAGGGCAGCTGAATAATAGACTGAAAGAATCGGAGACACAGGTGTACTGCCTAATTAAACAACAATTACATGGGGCATGTGTTCCAACCTATTAAATGTTAATTTGTATATTTTCAGAATTTTGACTCTGACATCAGCAGCGTGGGGATAGATGGATGCTGGCAAGCTGACAGCCAGCGAATTCTCAACGAGGTGATGGTGGAGCACTTCTTCCGACAGGGAATGCTGGATGTAGCTGAAGAGCTCTGTCAGGTAACGATAGCTATGGATGTTGGATGTACCTGAAAAGTAGTTCTTCTCCATACTGCAGTGTGTTTAAATTTTTTGTAGCTGCAACCCTCAATAAGAGTATTACCACATTTTCTCTCCTATATCCCACACCTCCCCCCCTCCCCCTTCACCCAAACCATCTGCAAAAAGTGGGTTTCTCATCACTATGCAAGGAAAAGCTCTGTGTGTGTGTGGACATTTGGCTCATAGCCCCTAACCACCAGCCCTGATACATGGCCTCAAGCCCCAGAGACCCCAGACCTTAGATACTTACCTGTATTCATAAGTAAGATCTTTTTCTTGGGGCCTTCCAAAAATAAGGTGTGTATTATATTCAGGGGTGGGTTATCTGTACAAAATACAGTAATATTAAATAGAAATTATTTAAAGGCAACTAACTAAAAGAGAGGTTTTTTCCTCTTGTTATTTTTCTGATAACTAAACAGTGTGACTTCTGTTTTTCAGGAATCTGGTCTTTCTATAGACCAAAGTCAAAAAGAGCCATTTGTGGAGCTAAATCGAATATTGGAAGCATTAAAAGTTAGAGTTTTGAGACCTGCACTTGAGTGAGTTGCACAGTTTTTTTTTCTTTCTTTGAACACTTGAAACCTTGGCATTGTCTTCAATTCACTCTGAACTCTCCCTCTATGACTTAGGAATAAACTCAAAGGGTTTTTTTTTTTCTGATCTATTACTAAACTTGCGTTGCACAATATCATCGGCAGAAGCTTTCAGGAAGAACAGCATCGGTTGTCTGCTTGAAACAAAGCCTTTTTAATTAGGTTACTATAAATCACTGGCAGGTTCCTTAAAAAAGGGCCCGATCTGAAAGGGTATGTAGTATGTCCTGAAAGACTCCCCCAGTTCCCATTAACTTAATGGACTTTTGGGGTTGATCAGGGCCTTTCAGGATCAGGGCTCAATGCTACTTATTGTGTCAAGTCGTTTTCCCCAGTCAGATGCAGGTAGAAGACCAAAGGAGAAGGGAGTAGCAGGACAGGCGATCTTTATAGACTTGTGGTGACAGGTGAGTGAGTGTTAGTGTTGGAGTAGTTATGGCTTTTCCACAGATAGGCTCTGAGGTCATGTTGTTTTAGACAATATTATCCTTTCTTCAGTGGCAAGAACCCACAGAAAGTGATAGTGAATGTGCAGGCTAAATCTAAGACTCTCAAGATCAGTTGGAGCCAACCTTAGTAGCCGGCATGCCACAAGTTTAGCTTGTGCCCTCCTTGCGGGTTATTCTGATTCCTTTTCCTTTGCCTTCTGCTCCCTGTCCAATCTGCCATGTGTCATACACCCATGTACCATGTGTGGTGCAGGTTGCCCAGCCTTGGTCTCCATTTTAGAACATTTCACTTAACCTCATCCTATGGTAGTTCTCTGATTATTTTTATTAGCTTTTACCCCCATTTGTCCTGCAAGTTGGAGCAAAAAAAGAGAAACAAAAAATACACTTTTTGTAGGTTGTTCTGTGCATTATACTCTTCATTAATGAGGCTGAGCTATACCAAAATCGTATTGTTTAAAAAGCCTGCAACATCAAAACAGTTTTTGGAACGTGAGTCTAGATCCCATCTTTTATCCATTTGTGGGGAGCTTTACTGTATAAATAAGAACAAAAATAATAGTACTTTTTGGGTAGCTTTTGATATTTATTCTGTAATATGAGAAACAAAAGAATAAAACAAATGTAGAAATCCTTCATGCTTGATTACATGTGGTCACAGAACATTTAGGGTATTCAGGTTTCTTTTCTGTTTCGCAAAATAAGTTTCCTGTGAGCTAATAAGATTTCTCTTGCTGCATGTGTATTCGCTCACACTATAAGACTAGCCAATATTAGGCTTTTCTTGAAAATTTGTTCTCTTGAGATTGGTGTCTAAGTGAAGTGCAGGGACAGCATGATGTTAAACCATTAATCAACATAAAATGTGCATGCTGGAATCTGTCACTGAATTGTGGAGGGCACATCATACTTAATTACTCATTGAAAATAACAATGTAAGTGCGGTGCTGGGAGGGTTCAGTGCTATCCATCTGGCTAATTGTGGGGCAGTAATACTCTAAAAATGCCCTGCTTCTTTGAACTGAAACTGCATCTCTTGCTGTTTACACACTTGAGTTTCTTCTGGTTACACTAGTCATAGATCCTTAGAGAAAGGCATTTCCTGAAGATTGATTAGTAGTTCTGGCTGTCGTCTTTACGTTATCACATCAGTTTTGTTTGACTGTGTAAGGGTAGGAAATTTCTTGTACGTCTTTTGGTTGCTTATTCATTTTGGGTAGCTCCTACAATGTGCTAGCTGCTTTCCTGAGGTCCTGTGATCCTCTTCTGTATGGAAGGTAGGGCTGGAAGGGACTTCATGAAATCATGTAGTCCAGTCCCCAAGTCAAGGCAGAATCATCCCTGACTAAATGATCCCAGCCAAATGTCTGTCTAACCTGCTCTTGAAAATTTCCAGGCATGGAGATTCCACAGCTACTCCAGGTAGCCTATTCAATTCTTGACCATTCTCATAGTCAGAATATTTTTCCTAATCTCCAACCCGGGTTTCTTCTTTTGCAGTTTGAGGCCATTACTTTTAGTCCTATCTTCTACTGCCACAGAGAATAGTCCATTACTATCCACTTTGTAATTACCTTTCAGGTATTTTTTTTTAAGACTGCTTTCAAATTCACTCCTTGCCCCCACCTTCCCCAGGCTTTTCTTCCCAAGACTAAATAACCCTAGCTCTTTCAGCCTTTCCTCATAGGTAGGTTGACCATACGTCCAGGTTTGGCCAGGACAGTCTGGGATTTCATAGTCTGCCTCAGCATCCTGGCAAAATTTGAAGCAAAAGTCTCAGATGGGCACCAGCCTGCCTACATGTGCCCCTTCTGAGCAGAGGCTGGAGGTGGGGTTGCAGGCTGGGTTGGGCACTGGTCCTCCTGCCTGGGGTGCGGCGGGACAGGGAGAGCATTGCTGTGAGCATGGGCTGCTCACACGTGTGTGCACGATGCCTCCCTGACCACGGTGCCCTGGGCAGTCACTCATGTTGCCCACCCCTAAGTCTAGCCCTGACTGACTCTACAGTGCAAGTTTACCTGCTTGCAGCCCAGTGGAGTTGGGACCAGAGGGCAGCTGCCACTGCAGAGCCCTGCTGAGGGAGGGGGGTCTCCTGGGGGGGAGCTGGGACAGCGTGGAGGGGGGGAACAGACTTGGGCTCCTGCCCTGAAGGGAGTGGAGGTTTCTCCCACCCACTCGACTTCTAGTGGGGACCTGTGTTTTGGGGGGCAGCTTTGGGCTCCGGGGTATAGTCTCTGCCTTGGGACTGCGGCTGGCTCTGTCCTCTTTAGGCCTGGCTGCCTCCCTTCCCACCCTCCTCCTGCACAGCTGGAACAGGTGTGGGCCCTGGGTGCTGCCATTTGGGGCTCCTCAGGTGGCAGGATCCCACTGAGGGCCACAGGGGGGAAGAAGTGGGGGCAGACACTGCTCCAGGGTTTCATAGATTTCATAGCTTTTTAAGGTCGGAAGGGACCTTAGTAGATCATCTTGTCCAACCACCTGCCCTGGGCAGATGATCCCAGCTAGGTGCTTGTCTAGTCTTTGCCAAACCTTCCTCGGTTTTCCTTCACCTCTGCACCTCTCCCACCAATGCACGGCTGACATATTGCTGAAACAGCTCATTGCTCTTGTTGTCCGTGGGGATATCCCACCCTCTATCCCTCACCTCATCACTGTTCTGAACTTAACCCAGCGCTGGAAGATACGCTGTGCTGCTGAGGTTGGGGCAGTGCAGGGCTGGTTCTGCTTTGCTGACATGGGGCTGATGCTGCTGAAGGCCATGTGAGAGCCCGGAGCCTGAGCTGCATGGTTCAGGTTGTTTAATGGTCTCTGGGCTGTGTACCAGCAGCTTCCTAAAAGCTCAGAGAGGTGGTAGAATCTCCATCCTTGGAGGTTTTTTACGACTCAGGTAGATAAAGCCTTGGCTAGGACGCTTTGAGCAGGGGGTTGGACTAGATGACATCCTGAGGTCCCTTCCAACCCTCATTTTCTATGATTCTGTGAATTCTTTTCTCAGTGGCAAGAGGGTGTCTTAAGCATGCTTATTTTTAAATTTTCTTCTAACAAGAAAGAAGAAACTTCAATGCGAAAACATAAATGTACTTTCAGCGACGCTCAGAATTTCCTTTGTTAAAATGGGTTGATGCAGAACATGCTACTTTTCTGCAGTGTTCTGCTACGTTTTCTGTTGCTTATGGAGTCCGTAGTGATATCACAGACCATCTCCAAACACAGAAACATAAATCTGCAATAGAGGCAGTGTCTGCAAGTGAAAAGCTTGCTTCGTTTTTCAGACAAAGTATTGCATCGGATGCTGAGCTTAAATGTGCAGTGGCAGAGAAGGTATGTTTGCATATCATTATGTCCAGCATGAGCTCTCTTTCTGTTCTAGTAACTGTTCATTGAAATTGATTTCAAAGTTATTTGATCCAGTATTTTCTTGTGCTGTACAAAAAACAAAGCTTTTGCATTAAATGTACTAGCCCCACTGGCAAAAGATGAACTGTCTGCAGAATTGGCTGGAGCAACTTTTATTACTGTATCAGCTGATGCATCCAACAGGAAGGCAGTAAAGCTAATCCCAATATTGATCCTTTTTTTAATCCTTCAAGTAGCATGAAAGTTAAATTGCTAGATGTTTACTCTGTCAAAGGAGAGACAACTGAAATCATTGCAAATGTTATTGAAAGTTGCATTCAGAAACCTGGGATTTGCACGGAGTCCTTGGTTTCTGCACTGATAACACTAACGCAAACTTTGGTGGGGTCCAGAATTGTGGGAAAACCAGCATTATTACAAAATTGAAAGAAAGGTGGAACAGAAGCTTACTTGGATTGGTTGTGTGGCCCACATTATACACACCTGCATCCAAACAAGCTGGAAGGGCTTGCAGTGAAGAGAGATCAATGTTTTCACATTTTACACAGTTTATGTAACCAAATCGCAATAATTCTGAGACCAAGCTGACCTTGACTATAACATTTTGCTCTAACATGGTAACATGTTTTCTTTTATTACTTCCAGTAATACAGCATCTTTTTGAAATGTATGAGCCTTTGAAAGCATACTTCATGCTAAATGTCCAACTCTGTTTTTTAATTTCTTTCAAAATGAATGTGGGAAATGTTGGTTTCTTTTTGTCGGTTAGAGAACTTTATGCAAGCTATCCAACATACAGAACGGCAATCTACATCAGCTTTTGGAGCATCAAAAGAATTGCAAGCTCTGAAGACAGAATTGGTCAACAGAAAATGTTGAAATCTGTGTCAGCCCCTTAAGAGAAACAACAAAAGATTACTTGCTCAGATGCATCCTTCAGTTTTACAACTCAAATAATCTATGGCACACACTTTAAGAAGTTTCTTTTGATGGCACTTCTGCATTTAATTGAATGAACCTTCACCTCTGTCTTGAATGGAGTAACGTTGAGACATCATATGATTTCATATGCAAAAGATTTGACACTGAATCATTAACTAGGCTGATAAAATGCTGATGGTCTTTTAGACTAATTTTGTGCCATGAAGATTTATGTGAAAGGCAAACTCAAAGAATGGAGGAAGCAAGATATCCCATGCGAAAACCATTGGGTTGAGAGAGTCACTTATTTCAGTTGTTCTCTCATACCAACAAGTAATATTTGGCATTTGGTTAAATATGCTATTTGTCTACCAGGGATATCTGCTCCAGTGGAAAGAGCATTTTCACAAATGATGAAACTGGTAACCAGAGAAAAGCTGTCTCAGTATATCTACAATTGCTGCTTTGCTGAGTATCAAAGTGAATTCCGAAAAGGACTGCCTGCAATTTTACAAAAAGTTGCAAAAAACCCAATTCTTTTGTAGAAAATGCGTTCCTCAGAGAAGTACCAGTAGTTTGGGTCCAGAGACAAGGCAGGCCAGGAGACGGAAAACTGACTGAAAAGTGTAATTGTCAGCAGTTTGGACTGGATTGTGATCATATATTTTTTCATAAAAATTTCATGTTATCATAATTTTTGTTAAATCGTAATTCCTACTTTATTTATAGTGATACAATTTAAATTAAAATTAAAAAATGTAATTAGTTACACTTTTATTTTTTACAATAACCCTCCACCTTTACTTGAAACACGGTGTCTCTGGATTTCCTTAACACTGCTCTGTCTCCCTGCCAGACTGTGCCCTGCCCATCTGCCTCTGTCTGCAGCAACGCCACTGACTTGGGCATGAGAGCAGTGTCCCAGATTTCCTTAAAAATAGTATGATCACCCTACTCATATGTGATGCTTCCCAGTCCTCTAATCATTTGTGCTGCTTTTTGCTGGATTCTTTCTAATCTGGACACGTCTTTCTTGGTGTGGGGCCCAAAACTGGATATAATACTCCAGATGAGGCCTTACCAGTGCTGAAAGCAGTGGAAGAATCTCTTCCCTTGATTTGCAAGAGACACTCCTGTTAATACAACCCAGTATGGTTTTTTTTCCCCCTGAAACAAGAGCAACATGAGCTGTTGGTTCATGTTCAGCGTATGGTCCAATGTAACCCCCCAGGTCCTTCTCTTCAGTTTTGCAGCTCAGCCAGTCATTCTACAGGCTGTATTTGTGCACATAATTGATTCTGTTTGCACTTGTCCTTGTTGAATTTCATCGAGTTGATTGCTGGACATTTCTCCAATCCATCCAAGTCATTCTGGATCCCAGCCCTACCCTCTGAAGTGTCTGCAACTCCACCCAGCTTGGTGTCATCCAAAGAGGCATGGTTCTTTCTTCAAGGAGTTCATATTCCAGACAAATGAGTGGACAGAGTAGAGCACATTGTTTGTCATGCTTGCTTGTTCTGTCCTTCTTTCAACTCTCTCTCTTGTCTGTTTAGATTAGAAGCTCATTATACAGGGCATATCTACTACTCTAAGCTGTGCCCAGAGCAGTGGGTCCTCATTCTTGGTTCGCTCTTTGGCACCACCACAATTAAAACGATTGAGAATGATAATTGCCCAAAGAGTTATATGAGATTGTCAACTGGAACTTAAAAAGTTGATAAAACTATTCTCAAGTGCTTACGTTTGCTGTTACTGGCTGATTTCCCATGTGCTCCACAGCAAAACCGGGTCATCAGAGGTGGAGGGGACTGCGTAGGGAACTTGTTCATACTGTGTAGGTGAGCTCAGGGTGATGCCATCCATATAGATGAGCAGCAGAGAAGGAAGGCACGGGGGTGTTTGTGTATTAATCAAATAAATGGGCAGACCAGGTTGTGTCATTAAATATAAACATGCTTAAGCAGCACTTTCAAGAATTTAGCTAACCCATTCCCAGGCCTGCGCCGCTCATATTGACAGTGTGGGAGCTTAAAGGAGGAGTCAGAGAGAGAGTCATTAATTATAGCATGATTAGCCAGGCAGGGGAAAATAGTAGTGCTTGCTCAGTCAGAGAAGACAACATTGATGGTAGGATAAATGAAAACAGTAACAAGGAACCCAGTCTCTGCAAGTACTTTACAAACCACATTTAAGCCAAAATATCATACCAAAGACCAGAGTAAAACTTGGAGAGCAGTGGCTGACCATTATATATAATTTTTTTTAAAGGGACACCTTCAGATTAAAGTTCATACTTTTAAAATCTCTAGCGTGCACAGATTATGATGGAAATTTACCAAATAGGGAGGAATCAATAGAAATTACTGATAGAACCTCCAGATCGGTGGTCAATACGGCTTTCTGCTGGCGGGCAAAAGTGACCCAGCTTAGGTCTGAGAAGGGGCAGCACCTAGGACCTGGCCATTGTTTCTGAAACGGTGGTGCCGGTGAAATTTCCAGCATACAAAACCCATGGGTTAGATGCAGCTCATAGGCTATCGGTTGTCAACACCTGCACTAGATGATTAAAAATGAAGCCTTTAAAATCGTAAGGGCTTGGGATTTTTTAAAACTAATATGTGCACTCTTAGGTGTGTGAACACCTACACATAATTCACAAGATAAACCGGAAGATTTCAAATAGCAGTCTATAGTGTCAAGACCGTTCTGACCTGTTGTTCTTTTTCCAAGTTCCATCGAAGAATTACCCCATTATTTATTTTCCATAGTCACAACACAAGTGAAAGGTAAGAACTGGCACTTTCAAAGGGGATGCCCTGTTTCTAACAAGGGGAGGCCACGGTTCTAAAAAGGTTGAGAACCACTGATCCTAGAGCACGTGCCAGTGGTTTGCTTTTTCATATTTCACTCGGCTTGGTCCTGGATTCTGCCCCATGTGATTCCAGCAGTACCCCTTTGACTGGAAAGATTGCAAGTAGGCACAGAGATTCATTTAGATCGTATTGTGGCATGTGGGCCGTTATTCCCTGCAGGGAAACGGCGCTCCTTTATAAAGCCCTGTGAATCTCCACGTGGGTGCAGGGATTTGCTTGAAACATCTAAATTTTATGTTGTAACCTTTTCAGAGAGGAGGCTTTGTCTTCTCATGTGCTTGTACAGCTTTCGAGTCTAATAGAGTCTTAAAGTTGTTGGGGTCTTGGCAGGGAGGAGGGCCATAACTTAAAATTAAAAGCTAGATGGGCATGAAGTTAGGCTGTGATGCTTGTTTTTTGATAAAACCTGATTTTTTTTGTGTGTTTAAATTGGGAGAACATGCAATCTCTCACTGTTATTATGTCCCATGTAGAAATAAATGTTCAGATTAGATTTGAGTCACGAAGGTGAAAACGTTCATAACAAAGCAAGCATTGTTCTGAAAGAAGTACGAGAATTGTTCAGGAGGACAGGCGCTGCAGTTGCCAAGGCATCATTTCAAAGCGAGATGGAAAGTATATGTGGGTTGAACTTGAACTTAATTAATAAACAATTATCATGTGTCACCTTAAGTCTCATTGCATGGAATCTTTTTAATAAGAAAAGAACTAAGAAATTCTCTTAAATGATGTTGATAGCTAGCTCACTGCTTGCTGAACGCTCTTTCCTTTTGGATCCATGTAAAGCAGGATCACTCCATGGCTGATGTTTGGCACTTCTGTTTTCAGTGGGAATTTAAATTTTAGTGGTGGCAGCAGCTGGGTGACCTGGACTATATCACGGACGCTCTTCCTACAATAAGAGTTGTCCGAGAAGTTCTACGTGGGATGCATACTGGAGAATACAGTACTGACTGCTTTGTGTGGTTCTAACCATATGAGGGCTGGCTGATTTTGTACACGAATGTAAATTGTCCACTCCACATCCTGGAGTAGGTGCACTTAGTGGGTGTTGTTATAGAGGCTTGCCACTAGGTGATGACCAAGCAGATGGTAGCTGATTTGCCTCGAGTAAACAGCTACTCTAGGATAGGTTGTGGACAGAAGACACTGTGGCCACATCCAGACATACATTTTGTGCCGCCGCTAGTTGTCCATGGAGAATGTCTGTGCTACACACGCTCTGGCCCATGGCAAGTTACCCCGAGTGGGGTAGGGCAGGCTGGGCTGGCCCCAGCAGCCTTACCTGAAGTCCTGGGGGCCTGCAGCTGCATCGCTTCTGCCACGCGGAGCCTGGCTGGCAGCAGTGTGCACCTCCAGCTTTGGGCGGCGCATGCTGTTGCTGAGTGCAGCACTCCGCTGTTTTTTTGGTGAGGTTTTTTTGACCCCTGAATCCAGGGGTCAAAAAGCCCCTCTGCTGCTCCCTTGGCAGCGTGGACAACAACTGAACGTGCAGTGTGTGGTGCCACAGACGTGTCTGCCACACCACATACTGCACGACCGCTCTCATCTCGGTGGTGTTTTACGCATGATGCTTTTAGGAGTAGTTCAGTGTTGAATTGGGTAAAGCTGCTCTCATAGAGGGCTTTTCTCATCTTTCCATTCTTTATCTTCACCAATGTAAAGTCTAATTATGCTGGTGGAAACGTTATCTACCCAGGCAGCGAGGCCACGTTTCACTGGTGAAATTATAGATCCAAATGTATGTAAAAAACCAAAATGAGGTGTGATGGGGTTAAATGTTATTCATAAGTGCTCCATTTTCACCATACATCCTTAGAGGCTGAGAAAAATTTTGTTTGGAAGTCTGAATCTGTTTTCTTAGACCAACATAGAATGGAAGTATAATCTTGCTTGCTCAGAGATGTGCCTTACCTATGCAGGGGGACTTTTCACCAAGTGATTGAACTCTTTGATATAGTGCAACATGGGGGGAGGAAGAGGGAATATAGTTTCCTTGCTTTTTGTGTGGCTGATTTGACCTGAGATAAAAAAGCTGAGACTCTACACACCTCTCCTTTATAAGCTACTACTTAATCCCTTCCTTCATGAGGTGAAAGGCTGCTGTTTTCAGTAATTGGCCATCATATTGAAAACAGTATAATTAACACTAATGAGAAACAGATGGATTATTCTCACTACAACTTGTGCATCTTCAGAACACTTAAATTGCTTTTGGTCCAACCAGATTAAAAAAACCAAACAAAATGAGTTGCGACGGGGTTAGGTTTTATCAAAAGCCTGAATGATCGAAACGTTTTTCAAGCTCTTCAATGATTGGTTTTGAAAAATGTTTTTAGTATTTACAACTAATATTTTACAGTATTATCATAATGCGTGATAAAGCTGGAAAGTGAGCCAGAGGGGTGCTGGTGATTCAGTAGATGATATCGCTCTGGAGGGTGTTCTCAAGGCTCAGCCTGGGGATGAAATGCAAAACAGATCTTGACAATTTGTGGTTATTAAAGATTCTGTAGCAGCCTGATTTTAACATGTTTAATCTCTAGGTGTACTGGTCAGATTCCTAACTTTATAACTCCCTAATTAAATTTGTCTTGCAACCTAGCTTCATGTAGGATGCTCCTTTCCTGCTTTAGGTTGTTAGATGATGTTTTCTGGGGATCTTCAACAGAGGCTGCTCTATTCAGTACCAGAAATGATGCTATTTGAGTATTGGATGGAGAGGTTTTACAGATATATATTTTTTTAGCTGTGCTGTGAGGCTTATTGTTTTTTATTGAGTGTATAGATATCGTCTGAGCCCTGAATATTGCAAGGAAACTTAGGTTCTTGCAGAAATCCTTCTTGAAGAGGCTGTTCTAGTTACAACTCCTACATTCCTCATAGGCTGAAATGTATTATTTTCCCCTCATTTCTCTTAGGTGGGCAGTATCTAACAGAGAAATGCTTATGGCGCAGAACAGTTCCCTGGAATTCAAACTGCACAGATTATATTTCATTAGTTTATTGATGGGCGGAACAGCAAACCAGAGAGAGGCATTGCAGTATGCTAAAAACTTTCAGCCGTTTGCTCTGAACCATCAGAAAGGTAAGTGACTTTTTAGCTATTTCAGAGTAATGCATTTGGTTCTAGGCACTTGATTTGAATTGCATTAGTCTCTTACTTCTGTGTTTGTGTCTAATGAATTATTTACATTTTTAGTGGAAGATGAAGGTTACTTTTAATACAAGAATGTGTTTGGGAGGAAGTTGTGATGCTTCAGTGATGTCTTAAATTCTAGGGAACAAAAGGAACAGTATTTTAAGAGTAGTTGTGTATAAGCAATAACTATTTCAGTAATCCCTAGGTGAAACTAAGGCCATAAATTTTATGTATGTTTTAGGCACTCCAGCTGGTAAGTATTGGGGTAGGAATAGTGGGTTGGTGAGATCAGTGGCGTGGAGGAAGATGTTTGCTTTCTTTGTCCTCTTCTTTGTATGCCTCATTTAAGATTCATATCAGTTTTGGTCTACAGCCAGGAGAAAGTTGACATGCATATTCAATATATAATTGAATAGGCTTTTTAAAGTCATTTATCTGGTGTTTTGCTTTACTCCCTTTAACCCCTGCCCTCCCCCCATCTTTCCCACCCACTTGCAATTGTACTGATCCCTTCTTGCTTTGCAGCACCTCCCACAAGGAGTTAGTTTAAAAATAAACCCTCAAGATGACAGGTACTGACAAAGTCTGCCTAAGAAACTTGTGGTAGCATCTTGAATTATAAAATAATTTTTCTTTTATCATATTTGGGAACACTGTCTCTTTCACAGCGAGCTTTGCCCCTGCATCCTCACAGTTTTGAATTATTTTCAAAATAATGGCAATATACAGAGCCATTCAGAATATCATTTATTTTAAAATTCTGATCACCTCAAATATTGTCACATTGATGCAGAATGAAATAGAGGTGCACTAAGTACTCTTTTTAGACTTCTGCCATTGCATAGAATCATAGAAAGCTGTAAATGGTAATATAGGTAATAACACTTTATTGTCCCGAGTTCCAAATTGTTATATCCAGCTTGTCATAAGATCTAATGGTTAATTAGTCCGCTGTTAAAAGAAGAGAGATTTTTCTCTATGGTGGCTATGTCCATATTTGGTCCAGATGGCTGTGTATCTTAGTATAATTGAATATTACTGATTTGCTGTATATTTGTGTTATATATGGTTTCTTATCAAAAGGCCAAAAGCTCAGAGTAGTCTTCTAATTAGGGCATAAAAATGTGTAAATGTAATGGTCTTGAGCATTCTTGTCCTTCACAGATATTCAGGTTTTGATGGGCAGCCTGGTGTACTTGAGACAAGGTATCGAGAACTCTCCGTACGTTCATCTACTAGACGCAAACCAGTGGGCAGACATCTGTGACATCTTCACAAGGGATGCCTGTGCTCTCCTGGGTCTCTCAGTTGAATCACCTCTTAGTGTTAGGTATGGCATCTTGCATTTCAGTGTTTCTGAGGTCAGGTGCCTACACTTTTTTCAGCTGAAGGTTGCAGTGGGAACTTGCTGAGTAAAAAAGAGCCCTATCTAGTTAACATTAAACAGTCATCTGCGGGTGCACACTTTAGTGGGTCCTGGGAGCTATGACCCCTCCAGCATGCAGTGCTCTGTCGTGAGCCAGGTAGCTATCCACTGAGCCCCATATGAAGCATTACATAATGAGACTTAAGTTCTGTAGGTCACCCATCTGTATGAAAGAGTAGGATGGTCACCAGCCATTTTGTACTGAAGCAAATGTGTTGAGGATTTTCACCACAGCTTGGCAGTTGAAAACCCAAGCCATTTCACGACTTGCTTTTTCCGTTAGGTGTTCTTGCTGCGTTATCTTTGATCCAGTCATCTTTTGCTTTGGTTCTATGATGGAGCTCTGTTTTAAAGGGTAGTGAATGGTGATTTCAGGATATGAAATTTGCATTAAAGTCATTAGAATTCACAATTTGCAGAGGTGAAAACTTGTGTTTTCATGCCCCGTTGCTGCTACAACTGCAAATGCAATAGTCTGCTGCAGACCATTAGAAATATAAGAAGTCAGCTGACTCTTTCCACCCTTTCTGCAGATAGTGCATATACAGACACCGTATAGCCACTAGGCTGTACATCCCAAAGTGAAAAATCTTTACATTCCAATTTTCCTTTTAGAGGTAAGACAAGAAATAAGTGGTTTTCCTCCTGCAGGGAGTCTCAGTTCTTGACAAAAACTCCACTGTGTTTTCATGGTTATCTCCTTGCTTGTTACTATCAGTAATAGTCTTCACTTAGTTTACTAATTTTAAAGAGGCGCAAATTCTTTTATGCAGGATTTCACAGAGAGTTAATTGTATGTACATGAGTCATAGGAATTAGATGTTTTTTCTAGGACACATTTTGTTTGGCATAGCAAAGCTGAAAGGAAAAAAACTTCAACTGAATCTACATCTGTTTAGCAACAGCATTTATTAGTTGACCTTACTTCGGGTGAATAAAATCCAGTCGCTTAGTATTTTCTTATTGACATTGTCTTGAATGTTGGCACCATAATGCACACAGTTCATTATCAGTACAGGTGCCCATGACACTGCTAATCATATGGAAAAGTCCCTCCCTTTTATTGATACTCATGTTAGACAGTTGCCTTGAAATTGCCATGAAATCAGTCGAGCCAAGGTGTTTTTAATTGTGACTGGTGTGGAGACGCCTTAAGAGTTTTCCTATTTATGCCCCATATGTGATTACTTCATGAAAATGGCTCGGATAGTGAAGTGACTCCCAGAGTTGGGTAGCAATGTTGGTATGAGAACTCTGGTTTTGAATAGGTGTTGAAGTGGGTGGTCAATGCAAAATATTTGTACCTTCTCGTGACTTCACAGAAAGGCATGTTCCTGCTTACTGCTGAAGCCTCGTAGTGTACTTCACTAGTTTGAAGACATCCTGGGATAGACAGCAAAGTGTCAGAGCACCCTAATTCGCCCAGCCACTGGCCACATTTGGTGCTTACATCCACTGAGCGATTTTTGTCTGAAGAGGCTTCATTTTCATCTTGGTCTAAGAGCCCAGGTGTAGAGACAAGTTATTCCTGTGTTTCATCAAGGAATTATTGTAGGACAGGTACTTATGTACAGCATCTTAGGCTACATTTGAACTGTGTTTTAGCCACCCTTGTTGTGTACTTATTTCTCTGTACCGTATGTAAGTCAGCATGACTGTAAGCTCCTTTTTCCTCTTGTATGGTGGAAAGTGAAATAAAACAGTACAATCAAGCACTTGGCTTGTAAGCTTTGGAGCTCGGATTGACTTTTCTTGTGTGCTCTTTACAGAGCCTACCACAATGGAGCTCTGATCTACAATGGAGGTGGCTTAGACACTGTGTTAATACAAATAACTCAAATCGTTGATATGATACACTTGGATCATTCTCTTTCCTCTTTAGGTAACAGAGCCAAGAGTTTTCCCATGTTAGTTCTTAGTACTGCATTGAGGAGGTAGGACCTTGAGAGGTAGTTGTTCATAAAACAGCTTTCTGTATTAATACTTTTCTTGTTCTTCAGTTTTTCAGCAGGTTGTGTAGCATTGCCAGCTCTAATTAATATCAAAGCTGTGATTGAACAAAGACAGTGCACTGGAGTTTGGAATCAGAAAGATGAACTGCCGGTGAGTATGCACTGGACTTCAGACGGACTGAACGTGACTTTTGAGGGTCTCTTGTTCTGCAAGTAGTAGCAGTTCTGTCAGCAGCATAGTCCATCTGAGGAACATGCACTAATTGTGCATGCTGTTAGCGCATGTCACAATACAAGGGGGAAGGAAAAAATCAGATTAACATCTTTCAGCTGGACTTCAGCTCCACATACAGCTTGCTGTTGTATTGCTCCACTGCTGGGTCTGCTTAAAGTGAGCAGGAATGGCCTTGTTTGCAAAGACTGGGGGGCCTGAGTTGCAGCCCTTAGTTCTGCTTTTAGGGTAGCTCATTAGTAATAAATTCCAGATTACTGCCATGACCGTGTTCATGAAGCTGTTCCGCACTTTGTTCCTGCTGAACTGCATCTGATTTTTTTGCATCCTTGATTTTTATCCGCTTAGCCCCCAAAAGTGAAATCAGCAGGCAGTTTTTCTCCTTGAAATCAACCCGTCTGAGCAGTGGAAGAGTTTTTGCTTAGCCAGTATCTCACACCTTGGTAACTGAAAGAAGTGAACTGAAGCTATTGCATATGACTCTTGAGGTGAATCTAGAGTTGAAGTGGAACTATTCATGGCTGCCTTAGGGGATTTGCATAACCTGTTCTAGTTAGTTGCTGATGGGGATTGATCATCCAGCTCCCTTTAGCCTCCTTTAAAAATCTTTGCCTAGAAATTTAAGTCTTTGTGGGCCGTCAGGTCCATTAACTTGCCTGTGCAGATTTATGCTCTGCTATACATCTCTTGCAATTGTCACGATACCCTGAAAAAATGTATAGCAGTCTGACTTAAGATGCCTATGAAATTTTTCTGGCTGGAGATTTGTAGACATCAACGCAGATCCTGCTGCTGTATTGAAGTGTGGTTAAATAAGTGCCACTGCATTAGAGGAAAGCTGATTGTTGTCTTCTGGAAACACGATGTCTCAAAAGAGATGGTAAACGTAATTTGTTTTACGCAGATTGAAGTGGACCTTGGTAAAAAGTGCTGGTATCATTCAATATTTGCCTGTCCAATTCTTCGTCAGCAAACAACAGATAATAATCCACCTATGAAATTAGTCTGCGGTCACATTATCTCAAGAGATGCTCTGAATAAAATGTTTAATGGCAGCAAGTAAGTATCATTCTTATACATGTAGCAAAGTCTGGGTGATGATAAATTGAATTCAGGGAGAGAGCAGGATATAATTACAAAATTGGTGGAAACTAGTTAAGTTAACTTTATGGATAACGTTTTTGAAGCAGAGTGGCAGCATTTGGTGTAGCTATAATAAGGACCTCACTGCATAGGTTTATATCACTTCTGAAATATCCTTCATTTTGACAGAAGTAATAAGTACAAATGAATTATTGAATTTAAACAGGGGGAGAAGTCTTGGAGAAGACCTGAGAAGTTAATTACCTTTGAGCAGACCATTATTTCTGCTGAGGTCATTCCATCGTAGACATTTAAGTGCCTAATGAATAAGGGTGTTGTCATGTCTTTTGGAGAGAGACCACATTAGAAGAAAAGAAAATATTTTTTAGGAAAGGAACATATACAACTATTATTCGTTGTGCTTTAGGACATGTAGCTTCTAAGGTATAGAAGTAATGCACAATGTAACAATCCTGATGGACCAAGTTGGGTTTTATAAAGAAGGGTTTCACACAACCTAATAAAATAAACATTTTTGTAAAGGAAATTTTTGGCTGGTGTTTACGTTCCCATCAGAATAGCATCCAAACTACTGTATTTACCCAAATCCAAGACAATACTGAATTTAAGATGACCTCCCCAATAACTAGATTGCACACATAGTGAATTTATACATTTGTTATAATTTTCCATGTATAGAATATAATTATGTGGATGGTCATCTTAAATTCATGCCCCCACTGCTGCGGTGGCGAAAGCAGTGGCAGGGGAGGAGATGCGGGGTGGAGAACAGGTTGGGGAGGTAGCAGGACATCGGGGGGAGCAAGCAGTGAGGGGTCAAACAGCCCCTTATCCCTCTCTGCTCCACTTGCCCCTCTTGTGCCTCCATCCCTGCTGGCTCTGTCCCCCAGCCTGTTTTCCTTCTCTGCCCTGCTCCTCCCTTCCCCGTGCTGCTTACACTTGCATTGCAGCAGGCTCCATCTCTGCTCCAGCTGCTGTTGCTGTTTCATAGTTTCATAGTTTGTAGGGTCGGAAGGGACCTGAGCAGATCATCAAGTCCGACCCCCGGCCACGGCAGAAAAGAGTACTGGGGTCAAATGACCCTAACAAGGTGTTTGTCTAACAACCCCAGCAAGGTGTTACCAGCCTGGGCTGGGACTTTTTGCGCTGGAGCAAGGGTGGCGGCGCAGGGGGCAGGCAGCAGCTGTCTGTTCTCCCCCCACCTCATACTCAATTCCAAGATGAAGGGCCTGCCCCACTCCCTCCCGCACATGGCAAATGAAGAAAGAAACCTTTTTCTGGAATTGAGTAAATACGGTAGTACCTGAGGCCAGTGGAAGTCACTTGGCGCATCTACACGTGATGCTACTACGTTGCTGGTCACAAACCGTGATGCCACAGCTACATTGCTATAGCAGTGCACTCCCTTGTTATAGTTATTGCTGCAGTGATGTAGCAGCCAAAAATAACCATGTGCACAGCGCAATCTGGGCTGTTACTACACCATCATTTAGTACAAAAGGAAGTACTAAATGACAGTGAAGTAACAAAGGCTCCATAGGGACACGTGTGGATGCACCCACTAAGTTTTAACCATAAACTGAAGTGAAAATGATCGGTCTAATTTCCAAGTTCAAACTGAGCAAAATACAACAACCAATCGCATGGGATAAAATGATGAATGAATTTTAAGATCTAACGTCTTTGTTTTTAATAAACTAAGCGGGAATAACAAGGTAAGCGACAAAAGAGCATTTGAAAACATGTATATAACTGATTGGGGCCCTTTTTAAGGGTAGGAATCTGTTCAGTGGAGCCAAGTAGAGCATATTGAATAAGAACACGTAGTCATTCCCTTTCTTGTCTATGGTATCATATTTAACTGAGAGCTTGGCGCCACTGTAGCAAAATAATGCACGAAAATACTTAGTGGTCTGTTATTTCAGCTGTTGGAGATCTCTAGTGCTATCTCTGTGCTGCTTTGCTGCTTGGTTTTTTGCTTTTGTACACTTCTAACATGCTGTCTTTGTCTCTAGATTAAAATGCCCCTATTGTCCCATGGAACAGAGTCCTGGAGATGCCAAACAGATATTTTTCTGAAGCAAAGATTCAATATGCAGCTTGTAAGGGACACTCTCTAAATTACAGGTGCATTTCGAAAGAAGTGAAAAACAAAACAAAACACTTGTTTCATTTTATGCAGCAGACTGAGGACTCCTGTGTTTATATAAGCTAATGCTACGGAAACTTTGCCAACATTTAGTGGAAATGCTACAAAAGTTAATATTACCATAGGGCTTTACTATACTCTTGGTCTCCATACCTGATCAAGTTACTACACCAGCAGTTGTCATTCAATGCAGGTTTTTGTACTTAATTATATGGTGACTTTTTACTTTTTAAAAGCTGAAACCTGATCACCCCCCACCCCCATATGTTTAATATTCTTCCTGCTATTATTCTGTCATCCTCTTAATAACAGTCACCTTGAAGAATGTTTGTGGAAAAAGTTTTATTTCCTGTAATGTGTACATAATTAAAAGTAAATACTTCAGAAAAAAGTTTGATAAATTGAATAGTGGTTATAAAACTAATTTGTATTTTTTTCGCCGGAAAAAAAAAAAAAGCTGTGATATATTCTGAGTTTTCTTTCAAACATTTTTTTTCAGATTTTGCATAACTCAAAGTAAATGTGCATATATATAAAATTATATAAATATATAGCTCTGAGGGGCTAACTCTTAAGTTCCATTGCTAACTTTATAAGGTTGGTGTATGGATAAATTACTACTGGAATGAAGTGGAATAGGAAAATCTGTTTCCTTTGTTTTCATGATCGAGAACTGTTTGCGTACTAGATTACTCAATAAAATGGAATTCCGAAGTGGAGATGCTTTTAGTCAACGACATTTGCTCTTTGGCCTTTGTAGTCATGTTCTTTGAACTTTGTATTCAGGATTAGGCAATCAATGTCATGTTGCTGTATAGTTTAATAGACATTATAGTGTGTTATTTATAAACCGTTATCAGAGCCAAATGAAGTGTAGAAGTATTCATTGTTCAATGGTGGTGGGGGGGGAAGCATGTTCCGCTGCAGCCTACGGATGACAAATCTGCACCTTGCAGAATTAGGCCCTATATTCTCATATTAAAGGTAGCAAATTTTCAGTAGCTTGAGAACACTTTTGCTTTTAGCCTTGTTTTTCATAGTAGCCTATTACTGCTAACTCCACTTTTTCTGCTCAGTTTGTCATATTGTTGACTAGGTAAATTTGTACTTATAAACCAGGTGTAGATCATGGCAGTTAGACCTTTTCTAGTGTGCGTATATTTGTATTTATTGCACTGTCCTATAGTAGGGCGAGCAGCCACATAGCGTGCTAAGCTCCATGTAAAATATATTTCTGTATTTGTGTAATAAAAGAAACCAAGCTTATATGGTTGAATACTGACACACTGGTTGAATGCACTAGCACAATGCACTACAGAGGAGAACGTCTGTCAGACCTCTACGCGTTGAATCCCCGTGTCATCTGACTTAAGAGACGGACTTGGACTCTGGTGAATTGGTGGCAACGGACCCCCCCACCCCTTTAATGAGACGTTAAAAGGAAAACTTGAGACAGAGTAACCTTTCAATATGTATAATACGTGTGTTTAAACATGGAGGTGTATGACTTTCTGCAAAAATTACATTGTATTCATACAGAGTTCAAAAAACAAAACCTGGGTTAACAAATGGTAAAATCAACAATAAACGGGTGAGGATATTATTTTCCATGTAGGCTTTCTAGTCTTGCTGAAATTACTTTTAAACTTTGATCTTCAGTGGTGTTGGGGTTTGGGAATTTTGGTGAAATGGTGTATGTATTGTAAAGAAACATTATGCAAACGTGGTTCGAAAGAGATTCAGCTTTGTTCTATATAGTGGTATCCCACACGCTGGTACACTAGGATCAGTCTAAACAGATGTTAATATTCATGGATGCCTACACCAAGAATTGTCCATAAATGCAAATGAGGCAATTTTTATTAAGCAATTCAGATTCTCTCATGTAGTCAACTTGTGCTCATTGTAGTAGGGCTAGGTGAGATATGGGAATTACCTGTGAACCAGTGTATTGCTTCCTCATTTTCTATTTTCCTCTCCTAGTCCCTAGTGAGCTGTTGTGGCTGGCAGTACTCTCCAGAAGTACTACTTAGCCCCTGAAGATGGCTGGTGTTATCCATATTCCCCAGCAGCACCAAATTAGGGGACATGAGTGGCTTGTACAGGCTCCATACCCACCCACGCTTCCTACGGACCCCACTCCTCATTGGAAATCTCTGTCCACAAAGCTCTCTCCTTCTTACACTCCATGCTTTCTGCACATCCTTTCACAGCATGCTGACGAAGTGAACTTGGGTTCATGAAAGCTCGTATTCCAGATATCTAGTTAGTCTGTGGAGGTGCATATCTACCTTGCCTTCTCACAAAGCTCAAGACAGGTTCTGCTTTTGCTGTGCCTGGAAGTACAGAGGAACAGGAGCAGGATGAGGCACCTGGCCCCAGTGAGTGTTTTGACTGTAGATTTTTTTCCAGTACACAGTGCCTGTTGCCTTACCTGTCCTCTGAACCTCCTGTGTTTTCTTTTGGTGAGGATGAGGATTTCAGTGAAAGCACCGACCAACACTTTCTATTCTAGCTTGGTGCACGGGATCATCTTTTCCTTGTCAGATCACTGCCTTCCCTGATCTTTCCCAGATCACTGAATTGACTGGTGTCTCTAAGGTGAAGCTTGATGAAGCATAGATTTGGGTTGACTGAAGCTTTTTCCTCACTGATGTCTCTGGGCTTGCTGTGCGAATGCATGCTGAGTTCTCTCCTCTTTATTCTGTCACTCCAATGTTTCCACCGTCTATGTGCTTTCCCTGGCAGGTCTTAGAGAGGCATGCTCAGCATCTCCCCCAGCTCCTTTCCCTGGCATGCATGCCAGCTCTTGAAAATGAGGCAGTGCAGCTGCCTTAAAGCAGTGCTGAGTATAGGCTCTATCTCTAGCCTGCTTATTATAGCACATGCTCAGGGCTCTTCTAAGTCTTCTCTAATGCCTTATTCTTGGGAGTTGCACATGCACCCCAAAGCTGGCTTCACAATAGTGTATCTAGGCATTGCCCAGAGGTGGTGTAGACATGCCTCTAGTCTCTAACCTAAAGGGCAGCGACTGTGATGCAAGCAACCTCCCTCGACATCTGCCTCCCCATGTCCTTGTAGATGATGTACAAATAAATCAACCAGTCCCCCTTCCTCCCAAACGTTTATGCTATGAAGCTGTGTTTTTCCTTTACCCACATAAATATAATAATCAGCTGACTGCAACGTGCAATTGCAGTTCCTCCTAATGAGCCTATTTGGTTTAGCAATAAGGATTTATTATTTTGAAACTCTTTAAACAGCTGATGCTAGTGGTTTTGAAACATTTAAAATGACCTGTGTCCTTAAAACAACGGATGGGTGTTAGCAAGCATTTTCACAGCACATGCCATGTTTAAATCCTGAGATGCCATAAATACCTTCCTTTCTATTTGGGGCAGAACAGACTGGCTTCTCCCACTTACCATTCCTCTGGCAACTCTAGAAATTGCTGACATTAAAAAACATTAGAAGAGCATTTAATTTAATGAATTTTTAGTGGTCTTCAGTGAGCAGCTGAGCTTAGAGAAATGCTGCACACACCAGCCTTTGAAAACTGGCAGCAAAATTAACTCCGTTTCTTTTAAAAATTGTGCTAAAATATCAGGTCTTTCTCCACTCTTGGTTAAGAAGTCCATGTTGGAGGTCTGTCTCCTTTTACTGTTTTAGGACCACGTTTCAAGCCCTTGAACAGCACTTTTATGTAGTCCTAATATTGCTGTGTGACAATCAAAATGCTGTTACTTCATATAGGGATACCAGGGCCGGGCATGTGGCTGAATCATCATCAAGGGCAGCAAGGAAGTTTGGTGCCTGGGGCAAGCCTGCAGCGGCAGCCCACCCTCACCCTGTGCACAGATCCGGGGGGTATATGCCCCCCCATGCTTGCCTGGGAGTGCATGGAGCTGCGGGAACTGCCCTCCCCCCACGCACTCCCCTAAATGAGCCACTTGTGGCTCCATCCCACACTCCACCCCTGCTGGGCAGCATTCTGTTGGCATCCCTTTGCTTTGGTGCCTGAGGTGGTCGCTCCACTTGCACCCCCTTGCTACAGCACTGATCACAGGCATGTGTTGCTTCTGAATCCAACACCAGTATTGCATTTTTGTCCTTCTCGTGCTCAAAGGCAAAAAGGCCACTAATGATGACTGATAATCACGTGCTTCATGGAGACATGGCTGGCCCTTAAGGAAAGATTTTTCAATCCCATTATACTGTTACAATTCCTTTGATATATGTTTTATAAAGGCCTGATAATGTTTTATATATATAATGGTGTCATGGCTTGCTAGTCTTTGTGTTTTTGTAGATGGTCATAAAATCACCTGTAGATGGTGTTACAAAATAGAGTAATAAGCATCCTGTTTGGACTAGCAATTGATTTACCATTTTTGAAAACCTCTGTTTAATAACCCTGTGTAAACTAGACTGTAAATATAAAGTGTGACCAGGTTTTACAGAAGTACATAGCTCTTGGGATGTGCATAACTGCAGCAGCTGAGGTAAATAGTTTTTATGGCCCTGTGGCTGCCTCGTTAGCACTGGCAGGCTTGTTGCTTGTTCAGTATCTTTTAGCGCTGATCAGTTCTGTGAGGCCTGATAAAGGAGCTTATTTCTGCACTAACTTTGGAACCACAAACTGCAGGCAGAGGTGACCAACTGATTGCTCCTGCCAACAAAAAAATTGCATTGCTTTTCAGCAAAGTGCTGTATTGATTTCAATCTTCCCTCTATGCTCGGGGTCTCCAATTAACTAAGAAAGCTATGCAGTAAAACCCGCTTAGTCATAACTTCTCCAATTCCAGGAAAATCAAATGGGAACAGCAGAGCATTCTGCTTTTTGTTCTGCTCAAACTCGCTCTCTTCACTGCAGACAACTTTAAAAATAGACGGTCCAGATTATGTCCATCAGGTCTGGGACTCTGGACTGAAGACCGGGCTAGTGGGACCGCTGGAGTGAAATTCCCCTTGCTGAGATTTCTTCATGCTGAGCCACTGGGGCTACAAGATCTGTTGTCTGCTAAGGGAAAATAGGCTGTTGTTTCCCCTACCCAAGATGCAGGATCTGCTAAGTATGTGCCCCGCCCCCCCACATTGCACTGGCCTCAGCCCCCAGCAATACTGTGCTCTGTTAATAGACACTCTGTCATTCACGGCTCTATGCAAGAGCACTCTTTTTTTTTTAAAAAAAAAAAAAAAGCAAAAAAGCCTCAAGCTGTGCTACTCATCCAGGGCTTCTCCTTGGGGCCAAAGGACAAATAACACAGCTCTTCTCCCTACTTGCCACCCTGTATCCAGCCCAATTGCCCTAGGGCAGGGGTGGGCAAAATGTGGCCCGGGAGCCAGATGCTGCCTGCCAGGCTATTCTATCCAGGCCTTTAGAAAATTAATTAATCTGCCCTGGGCTGCCTGTCATGTGGCCCTCGATGGCTTGCCAAAACTCAGTAAGCGGCCCTCTGCCCAAAATAATTGCCTGCCCCAGCCCTAGGGGCACCTTCACAGGGGGATGATGATGGTCTGGGAATGGGGACATGATCTGGGTTTCAATAACGCATATAAAACAGCCTGGCATGTTGTCATGGGACTGCTGAATCCCGTCGGATCCTGAGTGTGTATTTATAAGGATGGATTCGCTGTTCTTTGGGAAACAAAATATACGAGTACGGGTTTCCCTCGCTTTATGCGGGTTCCATACGTGCAAATTTGCTCTTACACGATGATCCTTTTTATAACAAAAATTTGTTATTATATGCGAGGTATATTCACTCTTATGCGACTGGTGTGGTGGAAGCCTACAGTCAGCAGCTTCGTGCAGTGCGTTGCAGGAGTGACATGAGCCAAAATATTGTCTCCCGTGTGGATCTGTGCTCCTCATTCATCTGTCACATTTCTGTAGTTGCCACCTCCATTATGATAATGCCCTGTGCTTGTGTGCCCTGTCTGCTGTTGGTGAGTACCAAAATTGTCCTTTAAAAGTGGTAGAAATGGGTCTGGCGTTCAGAACAATCGAGGTCTTGAAACGTATCCCTATTTGTTACATTGTAAAGCGGGTTCCCTTTATGCGAATTTGAGTTACGTGCCGTTTTCCAGGAATGCGTGTACAGCATAAAGCGAGGGGCACCTGTACTTACAATTTTTTCCTCTAAGTAGCAACATAACAGAAGAGTCGTGGCAGCTTTGTTGCTTTTATAACCAATACGAGAAAACTATGGTGCATATAGTGGAAATGATGTCTAAAATAGCCCTGTCCAGTAACATTGAATCCCACATTTTATGGCTGCATTTAAACCTGCATTTTATAGCCCTGTCCAGTCTCATTTAAACTTGCATTTTATGGCTAAATGTCTTCTATATCAGTGAAGCACTCGGCACCAGCCTTGAGAGGGCTCATGTAAGTACCCAGTAATGTGACTGGGTCTTTTTTTTTTGTAGCATGGAAATTGTGGAGTGGCTGCATGGTTGTAGCCATGTTGGTCTAAGGCAGGGGTGGGCAAAATGTGGTCCGGGGGCCAGATGTGGCCCACCAGGCCATTCTATTCAGCCTGGGGGGCCCCTAAAAAATTTAAAAAATTAGTATTTATCTGCCCATGGCATGCAGCCCTCTATGGCTTGCCAAAACTTAGTAAGTGCCCCTCCACCCAAAATAATTGCCCGCCTCTGGTTTAAGGACATAAAGCTCTTTGGGTAAAGGTGATATCTTGTATTAGACCAACTAAATAGTTGCAAAAAATTGTTCTTTGCAAGCTTTTGGGCCCACACACCCTTCATCAGGCAAAGGAGAAACTGAAGATCTTATGGGTTCTCCAAGGTAGAAAAAAAGCCAATCTGTAAAAAGTTGCTCTGTGAAAATGCAAAATAGCTTGGGAGACCATAGCAGGGAAGAAGCAGGCAGGTTGCCTGGGATGACCCGATGCCATAAATCTGATGTCAGTATTTAGTGCAGCCTTGGAAAATATATGTTGCTCTTGAGTTTGGCTGCTGCTTTATGTTCTGAAATTTCCAATTCAAATGGCAAAATACAATATCTTCCATGTTTCAGGGTTGTTGGTGGCAGCTGTGTTGGTCTGAGGACACAGGCAGACAAAGTTCTTTGGGTAGAGCTATTACACCAGCTATTGTCTCCCAAATTATTCTGCATTTGTATTTTCACAGAGCTGCTTTTAATAAATTGGCCTGTTTTCTACCTTGGAAAACTCATAACAGCTTCAGTTTCTCCTTTGCCTGATGAAGGGCATGTTGCTCCAAAAGCTTGCAAAGAACAATTTTTTTTGGCAACCATTTAGTTGTTCTAACAAAGGATATCACTTTTACCCAAACAGCTTTGTCTGCTCATGTTCTGAAACCTTCATGGGTATTCTGCACTTGTGAAAATACTCCTAAACTGAAAATATACTTGAGTGCTATGCGACTTCTGGCCAGCAGAGTGCAGGTTAGTAATTCATCTTCAGTGGCATATACAAAGAGAGAACAGCATTTCCTGAAATAGTCATTGGGATTAAATGGTCAGTGACAAGATTCCCAAAGTAGGTAGGGCTGTAAAATGAATTTTTATAAGAATATGGTCTGGCAGGCCCAGTCCATTCAAGAAGTCCAGTAGTGTTTTGTGTGGATTTAACCTCGTGCTGCTGAATCAGGGCCTTTGTTTTACATTATTTGGAAATTTCCTTCTGTTTTGCTCACACTTTTTCAGTTCATGATTTTGGTTTGAACAATTTTGAAGGGCAAAAGCCTTTGGCAGTCAATGAAAATCCTTCTGTTTATTTCAGTGGGATCTCAATCAACATTAATATTTGCATCTACCATCACAATGGGGTAGCCCCTTGCAAATACACCCTATGTGGCCTGCTGATTTCTTTTTATCTGATGGAGTTTGTTGCAGCTGAACACTTGTATTAAGAATAGCCTCTCCGCTGAGTCTGCTTGGGGATGGAAGTTTATCTGCGAGCTAGAAGCCTTCCCTGTGGGAGCAGGGATATTATTGGATAGGATTGGGATCTTGTGTTCCCTGGGGTTTGTTCATGATTTGGGACACACGCGGGTGCTTTCATTTTCATAGATGAAACTATTTGAGTTGGTCTAATAAAAGATACCAGATTTACAAAAAGAACCTAGTCTTTGCTCTCATAAATATTTGTTCTCCTTTAGCAAAAAGGGCTGTCTGTTTATAGGCAGTTACATACTGAAAGCAGTACAGGATCTGCTTAAGATTTGATGGTACAATACAACCAGAGATTAATAATGGCAAAATATGCTATTTGTTCATGTGGCTCAGGACTGTATTTTTTTTTTACACTTATTCTATAATGTGAGATTTTAGCATGTTTCATGTAACAAGAAGCGTTGCACTATGATGTATCACACCTTTTTTTAAACATACGTATTCTGTTTGCAACCAGTATGCTGTTGAGCCCTGTTGACTGTAGGTAAGAGATCCAGAAATAAATGTTACTGAATATATGAATTATGAACTAATCATTGGATTTGATTTGAAAAATGTAATGGGGAATCAACCTGAGTTACAGGAATTTACTTAAAACCTGAATAATGGTTTTGTTGCTTGTTTCATATTAGTGTACTGTTGTCTATATATTTAATGTAGCTGTGATGCATAATACAGTATTGAAGGACTGCGTTCAGGAAATGTTTGGTTTAAATAGTCATTCCTATGCATATTGCCTGGGGCTTTTCAGTACAAAATCCCTCCCATGATCAGCACATTTTGCTGTGTTCTTGCAGAATCTTTCCTAATGCATTGGAGGTCGCTGTAGACAACCCTTCAAAGTACAAATGGTGTTTAAAGGGTCCGATGTAAAGATGGCAAGATAGTGTTTCTCTTCCTGACAATACTTTTCACAGAACACAGCTGAGCCCAGGCCACATGCAGACCGGCTGGGGTGGACATGAACAGCTCTGGTGCTTCCCTCATCCTATAGCGCAGCAGGAAAAGCAACAGTGGCAGGCGGGGGAGAGGTGAGAAGGATTCTCACCTCTTTTAAGGGCTTAAAATCCCCTGGATCCCCTGGGAGGCCAGTCTGGGGAGGCAAGGAGTCCAGGAGACCTCGTTGTATTTTAAAGAAATCTTACTGAGGGTACAGGCACAAACCATCCCGATGTGCAGGAAGGCTAGCGAATGTGGCAAGCAACCAGCTTGTCTTAGCAGAGAACTCTTTGGTGAGCTTAACCACAAAAAGGAAGCTTAAAAGGAGCAGAAGCTTGGGCAGACAACTCAGGAGGAGTATGAGAGCATTGCTCGGGCATGCAGGGATGAAGTCAGGAAGGCCAAAGTGCAGTTGGAGTTGCAGCTAGCAAGGGATGTGAAGGGGAACAAGAAGGGTTTCTCCAAGTGTGTCAGTAACAAGAGGAGGATTGTGGAAAGCATGGGGCTCATGCATGGAAAGCGTGGAAGTTCATGGGGCTGGGTGGGATGCACCCAAGGGTGCAGATGGAGTTGGCCAATGCGATTACAGAGCTGCTAGCCACTATCTTTGAAAATTCACAGCTATCAGGAGAGTTTCCAGATGATTGGAAAAGGGCCAACATAGCACCCATATTTCAGAAAGGGAAAAAGGAGGATCAAGAGAACTACAGACCAGTCAGCCTCACCTCAGTCCCTGAAAATATCACGGAGCGGGTCCTCAAGGAATCCATTTCTAAGCACTTGGAGGAGAAGGTGATTAGGAACAGCCAGCATGGACTCACCAAGGGCAAGTCATGCCTGACCAGCCTGATTGCTTTCTATGATGAGATGACTGGCTCTGTGGATGCGGGGAGACCAGCGGATGTGGTGTACCTTGATTTTAGCAAGCCTTTTGATACCGTCTCCCACAGCATTTTCTCAGGCAAGCTAAGGAAGTACAAGCTGGATGAATGGACTGTAAGGTGAACAGAAAACTGGCTGGAGCATCTGGTTCGGAGAGCAGTAATCAATGGCTTGATGTCTAGTTGGCAGTTGGTATCAAGTGGAGTGGCCCAGGGGTTGTTCCTGGGGCTGGTTTTGTTCAATACCTTCATCAATGACTTGGAAGATGGCACAGAGTGCACCCTCAGCAAGTTTGCAGAAGATACCAAGCAGGGAGGAGTAGTACATATGGTGAAGAGTAG
The DNA here is from genome assembly GCF_052110815.1 of Crocodylus siamensis. Taxonomy (NCBI): domain Eukaryota; kingdom Metazoa; phylum Chordata; order Crocodylia; family Crocodylidae; genus Crocodylus; species Crocodylus siamensis. The sequence continues at coordinate 13,349,766 of NC_143396.1, read as the reverse complement.
GGCTAGGATTCAGAGTGACCTAGACAAATTGGAAGATTGGGACAAAAGAAAATCTCTTGAGGTTCAACAAGGACTAATGAAAAGTCCCGCACTTAGGATGGAGAAATCCCATGCACCGATACAGGCTGGAGGCTGACTGTTAGGCAGCAGCTCTGCAGAAAAGGACCTGGGGGTTACAATGGACAATAAACTGAATATGAGCCAACAGTATGCCCTTGTTGCCAAGAAGGCTAATGGCATAGTGAGCTGCATTGGTTAGTGTGTTGCCAGCAGGGCAAGGGGAGTGATTCTTCCCCTTTATTCAGCACTGATGAGGCCACATCTGGAGTACTACGTTCAGTTTTGGGGCCCCCACTACAGAAAAGATGTGAAGAAATTGGAGAGAGTCCAGTGGAGGGCAACAAAAATGGTTCAGGGGCTGGGACACATGACTGATGAGGAGAGGATGAGGGAACTGGACTTATTTAGTCTAGAAAAGAGAAGACTGAGAGGGGATTTACTAGCAGTTCAAAAGGGGCTTCAAAAGAGGATGGAGCTGGACTGTTCTCAGCGGTGGCAGATGACAGGACAAGGAGCAATGGTCTCAAGTTGCAGCAAGGGAAGTTAAGGTTAGATATTAGGAAGAATTTTCTCACCAGGAGGGTAGTAAAACACTGGCACAGGTTACCCAGGGAAGTGGGGGAAGCTCCATTGTTGGAGGTTTTCAAAACCCAGCTAGTTGGGGATGATCTAGTTGGGGATGGTCCTAGTTTGAGCAGGGGGTTGGACTAGATGACCTTCAGAGGTCCCTGCCAGCTCTCATTTTCTATGATTCTGTTATTCTATATTGAAGACAAAGAGATGCAGATTCCCCAATGCGTATGAAGGATGTCCACTTAGACAAAGACCATTCATGAAAGAAAGGTTCAGTGTGTAGGCTCCTTCCAGAAGGATCAAGGCTTCAAACTCTTCTGGTGGTAGGAGGTTTTATCTCTTCCAGTGCTGGAGAGGTCTTTCATTATGTGAAGATCTCCAGGCACAAGTGACATGGCTGTGAAAGCTCATGTGGTTCTGAGGTTTGCTGACCTGAGCTGGGAAAGCTTGGTCTGACAAGAAGTCCTGTGTAGGACTGCAAAAGTTTCACAAGCCCAGCTCACACAGTAGACTCTGCGATGAATGAGCTAGATCAGGCATCGCAAGCAGTGTGGTCCAGGCAGACCACTACACATACACAGCTAATATACCCTCAGAGCCTTAGTACAACTGATTAGCCTAGGTGGACCATGGTGCTCATGGCTATGCTAGTTCTGCTGCCTGAGCTAGCTCAGTTGCATTTAGCTCAGGTGTCCATGCTTAGTGTCAGAGAAACCTACCTTGGAGCATTGCACAAAGGAGGATGCTGAGTTTTAACCAATAGATTTGGCCAGACTTCAGTTTGGTTTCTCGCAGATATAAACGGATACAAGGTTACAGACGTCTTAAGTCTGTGTGACACCATTACAGACCGCGTAGCCTTTACCTTTGTGGTTCACAAATGTCATGAAGGCCGCTTGATCGTATGCATATGGTATGTCACCGCTGGAAGGATCGTGTGATCTTTGTAGTTACTGTACTAAATGCATGGACTGCTGCTTTTAGAATGACAAATGTTACAGTTGAGGAAAGCAACACACCTGGGCTTTTGTTTTTGATGAGGCAGAGTGCAGAGAAGAAAAGTTTCTGAATGATGAGCTTTCCTACTCGCGCTGTTCCTGGCAGCTCATCTTTTTTAGGCTGAGAACAATGCAGCAAATCTGTAACATCTGCTCTGCGGGCCCCGCGTACGTATTAGGTGCAAAGAATCATTTTGACTCGATCCATTTTGTTTTTAGGAGGAATGATCAATGTAGAATACAAGTGCAGGCCAAAGACGCTTGTCCTCTCTAATGCCCGCTCTCTGATGATAACAGATGCTTCCGTGGGAGTGTAAGAAGCTCTTTAATTGGATGATTTTCGATTAGCCTCCCCAGAGGGGGCATTTGTGCCAGGTTTCTTTAGGTCTGAAGTTGGCTTGTGCCCCGTGGTAGCATGGTCAGTGCTCCCTTTTAATTCAACACTTAAAATAATTTGAAGTAGCTCTGGATATTCTCAGCATGGCCCAGTGGTAATAGATGTAGACTTAGGTAATCCCCACGCCCCACTTAGTTTTGCCTTTACTCTCAGGTCAATGTGGGAAAGCCATTCTGTGTTTCTTTCCCTCCTGCCCTATGCTATATTTAAGGCTATAACTACTGGGACAGAGCTGTCTCTTGTTAAATATATGTAGGGCATGTAATGCCATGTGGCATCAGTCTTGTGTGGGACTTCTAAGTGATATTGTAAAATTAACAGTGATTATCCCTTCTGAGCATTGCTAAGCTCTTCACTTCAGTGATATCTTGTGGCAATGAGTTCCACACATTGATTGCGCATTGTGTACGTTGGGTATTCTAGTTACTGGCCCAATGGTATCTCGGATCCTTTGGGGTCTCTCTCAGGGCCTTTAGCTAATAGTTTTCTAAGGGTGGAATAACACGAGTCTCCTGCTCTTGGGATGGGCCTGGGGCTTCCTTCCTCTGGTCAACTGTATTTGATCTGACCTCTCTTCACTGCCTGCAGGTCCACTCTCTCTGGGAGCACCGATGGTGTCAAACACACTCTCTGAGTCAACCCGTTCCCCTGACAATGGATCTTCACACTTCATCTCTCAAAAGGCTTTCTCAGTCTCTACAGCCCCTTGATCTGTTTCCGTGACACCTGTGTCACATTGGCGTCAGACCTAGAAATATGCCCCTGTCTGCTCTCCCCATTCTACCTCCAAGTTTGTTGGATGAGTTGCTCCACTATGGCTTTTGTGTTGCTTTTCCCACCAGCCCCATTACGTTAGGTCGATACGTTCATACAGGAAATTCTAATAATCCTCCCCTAGCCCTGCAGTCACTTCATGAAGATGCCCACAAGGGTTATCAAATGATTGTATTTCAGCCCCCTTCTAATATCTCTGCATCTTTCGCAAAGGCATTGCTTTGTCGGGTGAAGAGGCCTACACTCAAGCCTTAGGTCAGGCACCACCTTAAGTGCTCTGTTGGCTGGGGGCCATGGCTCTTACCAGAATCAATATTCGAGAGGTGATATTTTTGGAAAGTTGAAAAGGGTTTTTGAGTGTGTTGTTGTGGCAACGTCAGCGCTCATGGCTGATTTGTGTGTAAGACCATTGCAACAGATAGTGTGGTCAGTCGATATCTTTTTAACTAAGTTTTTATTGAGTGTCCGTCACCACAGTATCTTGTGACTCTGATCGGCTGAGAGATTTATCTTGCAGCATCTGTATGAGGGAAGTATTACTGTCCCTGTTCAACAGCTGAGAATCGAATGCATCGAGTAATTAAGGTCACATGCCATGACCTTCATGTGCCAGAAGTAGGAGCTGAACCCAGATCTCCTGAAACCCAGCCCTGGATCTTAACCCCTGTATTTTCTTTAGGATTCAGCAGGGAAAGAGAAGCAGATCATTTATATCTTTGGTTAGATGTCTAGCCTGAGAAAAACTAAGCAGCAGAAAAAGAAAAAGACTATAATGACATTATGTAGAAATATAGTTTAATTAATTTTTTGATGATATTTATACTAATGATTGGGGGGGCGGGGAAAACCCATAGAGTTTATTGCAGTGATATGCAGACAATATGCAGACATTGAATGCACAGTGAACAATTACAGGATCCTTATTCTAGTCGTCTTTCTCTGAAATAAATTGGCACATTTAAAAACACTGCTTAAGTGAAACAAGTGGTAGCACATATTTACCCTTCTGCTATTTATCTCCTGATGCCAGAAAGAAGGATGAATCCTGCGTTCCTCACCCAGGCAAAACCCCTGGTGAAGTCAACAGCAAGAAGGAAAGAGCTCACAAGAGGGAGAAACAACGGCAGCTGTGGTCTGTAGTCTGAGGACTATAAAAGGAACAAGGGCCCTTGGTTAAAACTTGGCCTTTCATGGTTGGGCTCTGTCATCTTTCAGCTTCAATCATGGACTACTGTTACTGACCTCTGGGGAGCATTTCTGAAGTCTCACACGATAAAATATTTTTATCCCATTGACCAATGAAGCCACCTTCCCCAAATAAAAAATGTCCTTAGGAAGTGCCCAGGCACTGAAGTTAAAAGGGGAAGGTCAGAAGATCATACATTTATTCACAGTGGGCCTGATCTGACAAACATTAAAAAAAGGCAAACCACCAAGCAGATTAAATGTTGAAATCTTTCCTCAGCTGTTGAAATCGCTGGGTATCCACCTGAGCAAGTATTGACTCAGGATTTAGACTACGGGAGCTAGTGATCAGAGTGTATTGCCTGTGTTACAGGCCTAGATAGTTTGGCATATTTTATTGTTTTTTTTTAACAATGTGGAAACCAATTTGTAGGGCTCAACAATGTTGGAAAGAGCCAACATTTTCAAATCCAGGCAGTACAATTCGCGTAGTGAGCGCCTAGTATCTGCTAGTGCTTCTGTGCTCTTGTGGACCTGTCTGCACTGTCGACTTCAACAAAACAGAAGGTATGGGAACAATTTAAAATAAAGCATGGGTTGTAACTGGAAATGTAAAGGCACGGGTGGTGCATGGACTGTACAGTGATAGCTTCCTGTTTGGCGATTCAGACGTTAAGGACACAGATGCTTCACTCTATCTGTGTGACACGACTTTTCCATTGTTCGCATTTGCAGGTCTACAGAGAGAAGGAAGAGATGTGTTTACTTCGATGTAAAAGGAACAAGGGGCTGAGTCTGGCTAAAAGATAACATCTATCACAGGGGTGGGCAATTATTTTGGGTAGAGGGCTGCTTACTGAGTATTGGCAAGCCATCGAGAGCCACATGACAGGGCAGATTAATATTAATTTTCTAAATTTTTTTAGGGGCCCTGTGGGCCGGATAGAATGGCCTGGTGGGCCACATCCAGCCCCTGGGCCACATTTTGCCCACCCCTGATCTATCAGCACTGATCAGCTTATCTGGCCTCACTCTATACAGTGGTTGTCCAGCTGGAGGCTGCGAAGCATCCCCAGGTACCCATCAAAGTGATGAACCAGGTGTCAGTTTGTCACTAGTGCCACTTTCTGCTCGTTGCAACCTCCTCCAGGACTCTCTTAGGATAGATAACAAACCAACCCCCCGATCTCAACTCGATGTAGCTGTTCTGCCTTTCCACGTGACACAGTGCTGCCAAACCCAAGCATTCAAAAAAATCACGAGTCAGAAAATTTGCCTTTTTATTTCTGTGCAATTCCTTTCTATTTTTTTTTCCTTATCAGAAATAATAGAAACTTGTTTTTATTTTTATGACAGATAAAGTGCCCACATAATCACAGGACTCCCTGAGCTGGTGCCCTAAGGAAAAAAATTAAGGGCCAGCTAAAAGTACTATTCTAGTACTTACGCTTCTGAGCATTTAAATGAATCCCATTTTGCACTGTTCAAGTCCTTGAGAAGTTTTTAATATAAAAGGTGGGTAGGTCTACCTCTTCCTTGGTGCATTTTTTTTAATTTAATCTTAAGACTAAAGTGATCAGTGTTACAAAAGCAAATGCATTAATGGATTTTTAGGACCTGAAAACAGTGTGGAATAGAATTGCACTTACATGCCTAAGTGCCATATACCTAATAAGTGGAATAGGCTCTACCCCTAAATAGTTTGAGACTTGGGATAAAGTGACAAGAATTAGCACATGGGTTTTTTAGGTGGAGGATAACCATGATCAGTTTTGGTGGCAGCACCAGAATTAGGGGACTAAGAAGCACTCAAGGGAAGAAAATTAAAATCAGGGATGATCTGGTGAGATTAGGGCCATGGGAGCTACAGGTAAACTGGGGAAATTCAACCTCAAGTCCTACACAGAGAACAGGAAACACATACAAGAATAAAGGCGTGGGTTATCAAAGCAGAGGGCTTACCGCAGTCAGATGGGTTTATGTGCTATGCTGTCTCGTTATTACTTTTTTATAGAGCTAAGATCTCTAGCTGTTGCAAGGAAGATGTGGTTGCTTGGGCGAAGTGGGGGAGAGCAGGGAAGCAGGGGGGAGACAACAACACATAGGAGGACTCTTAATTTCCTACCGCGTGTGTGAAAACCTCTGCATTGTTTCCTTTGTACCGGAAGCTACAATGGAAACATGGAAAATAGTCTCTTCCTAATTCCCTATGCTGTACTTCCCTCTATTAAGGACTAAATGCTGATTGGTGCTGAGTCTCATGGGCTACGGGAATGCTTATGTGTGAAAAAAGGGTCATTACTCACCACCACCCACAATTCTCACCAGCTTCAGTGGGAGGTGAGGGCACTTGCCACCTTGGAGGAGATCTGAGTACGTGTAAGAACACGTGGCCTGGCATTTCAGTGTAATGTAACCCAATCGGTTTCCTGCAGGCTTAGTCAAAAGTTGTAGGTAACAGGAAATACTCTGTTTTCTTGGACATAATGCACACGTTTCTCCAAAAATCAGTTGCTGGAAATTGGAGTGCACAATATAAGTGAGGAAATCCGGTAATAGCATTTTCTGTGTTATAAGCCTGAGGGTGGGGGAATGAAAAGTAAGGCTGCATGTGCTCCATGGGGAGCAGTGCACTGAGCAATCAGGGCTCTCTAGTTGTTGCTACTCAGTTACTTACTGCTAGGGAACAATAATTTCAAGGAAAGATCCTTATTCTGCCTTTCGAGATCAAAGAGTGTATCTTATTTGGCGGGGGGTGTTGTCTGCAAGAAAATATGGTATTCTGGGCCAGATTCTCAAGTGGTCTAAATTGGCACACCCCAGTGATGAATGGGTCCCCCAAGTGGCCACATCCTCAGTGCCTTTGTTCACTGAAAAATCACTTGTACAAAAAATAAATTCCAAACTTGGCAGCGCTGGTCCTGAGACCAGCTCCTGAAGTGCTCCATGCTAGTTGAACCGCTGTATTATAAAGGGTTATTATCAAAACCAGTGGTATGGCTAACACGAGCAAGAACTTACTCCTGTGAAGAAAGACTTTCTGTCTAGTCAATTCTCATTCACTCTGGACAAGCAGCCCATGGACAAATGGACTTGAGGAATGAGAGACTAAGAAAAAATTGCAAAGTTTTGGTGTTAAGAATTTAAAAATAACATTAAGTAATTAAAGGATAGTTGTTTTTCGTGGACTGTGCATGCATGAAAAGTCTGCTGATTTATATTAGGCACTTGGATTTTAACACTTGTGTCAGGGCTCACTGCAGAATTGCACACAGTATAGTAGTAAATGGCCTTCAGTGGGAGTTTTGGGTGTGCAAAGAATGAATTAAATAACCTATCATAATCACCATAAATAATAATGATGACATTGATGACGATAATGAGAAACTTATTTAATTTGCCTCTCAGTCAACCCGAGTCTTGGGTGAACACAATTGCTAATGTGGGTCTAACTTGGACCAGGAGTATAAAAAGTTATCATCTTCATTATGTTGGAGGTATCACTGGTGTTGCTTTCTGAAGGACCCGTGGTCTTTAAAAGAGAGCGCCAGTTTCCTGTATAAGCAATCAATTGTAATACCTACACAAGAAATCCCAATTCCCTGAAAGATAACTGGTCTTTTTATATTTTTCACACCCCATACGTTCTTCAATCACTGTTATTCCACATTTGTATTTGTCAGTCTCTTCCTGCGTTTTTTAACGAATATTCTCATCAAATGAAAAAAAACCCCTTCCTCCCCTCCTTCTGTATAACCACCGTGCTGTTACTTCATGAATGATTAAAAACCCATTATGTTTGTATACATTATTTTTTCTAACTTTGCCTGATCTATCATGATAATACTTCTTCTCTACTTGTTCATATTGCTGAGTGTTGCTTACACAATGCCACCATCTTTTTCACGCTATAGTCTATCTAAAGTTATCTCACACCGACTTGATATATTCCATTATAATGTGACTAACAGTGGCTGAGGCTTTGCCTTGTATCCTGAATTCTGCATTTACATCTTTCCTACCATCTCTCTTTGCTTTAAAAGATCCCATGCAAATAGTCCTTTCCAGCGCAGCTCTCATTAGACTGGTTTCGCTTTTCAGTCCTTCTTTGGAAAATCACTTAAGTTGTTGCCACCTTTTTATTTGTGTGTGTTTCTATTTCTTTTCTAGTTTCTTTTCTATTTCTTCCCATGTGTTATTTTTTGTTTGTCATCTAGTTTTTGTAGGAGTGAATTCCTCATTAAGTTTCAGAACTCAATCCAAGTTCAAGTTTTTTGTCTGTCATAGCTTGCTGTTGTTTCACACTTCTGCTGTAGAATATCATCAAATATCGATGCTTGAGTCATTATTATGATTGTTATAATAATAATTGTTATAAAATTATTGTTATAAAATATTGTTATAGTAATAGTTGTTATTATTGTTATAATATATCATATATAATAACAATAATAACAATGAAAACAACACCAACAATAATAGGAATAATAATAATAATTGTTATAACATATTGTTATAGTAATAAGTGTTACTATTATTATAACAACAATAAAAACAACAATAGTAATAATAATAATTTATAAAATGTCTTATAAATGTATAGCACTTAGCATAATAGATTCCTAGTCCATTTCTGGGGCTCCTGGGTAGTAGTAGTTATTATTATTGATATAATAATAATTGTTTTAAAATTATTGTTATATTGTTATAGTAATAATTTTATTATTGTTATAAGAATAACCTAAAACAACAACAATAGCAATAATAATATTAGTACTATATTTAATAATACTTATATATTTAATAATCAGTTATATTTAATAATAATACATTTATTAATAATATATTTAATAATACTACTTATGACTATTGTTGTTATTACTGCTGTTAGTATTATAACAATAATAACAATTATTACTATAACAATATAACAATAATTTTAAAAACAATTACTATTATATCAATAATAATAACTACTACTACTACCCAGGAGCCCCAGAAATGGACAAGGAATCTATTATGCTAAGTGCTATACATTTATGGGACATTTTGTAGTACTTATCAGGGCAATTGATTTCTCATACTGGAGACAGAGAGAAATAATCCAAGCATACAATCTCACAGGTGCCTGCACAGATCGATTGTGATGTGGTCATAATGCCATGGTAGTAAAACTGTTTAACTAATTGAACTACTTAAAGATCAGATGGCATTTTCATTTTAAAACCACTTTTCAAACCATTGCTTGAATTTCTATTACGTGATCTCAGCCTAGGAATTTTTTTGGGGGGGTAAAATTTTTATATTTGTATATTTTATGAACATGAAAAAGAGGATTTTCTTCTACTGTTTTTTTTTTAATCTGTATTTATTAAACTCAAAAATTTGCTTGTGATGACATCTGACACATAGGGGCCATAAATGAAGAATGTGAACGAAACCATGCAATCTTTTTTTTTTTTTTTTTTTTTAAAAAAGCTTCCTTTGGTGAAAGGAGGGAAATGATATGCAAATAATATTAGTATCTTATTATAGGCTGGCTACTTCTGCCCTCGAATTCAACTGGAAGTCAGGTATGCAAAAATGCAAAATGAGACCCAGCGTTTGAGACTGTAAAGACACAGGAAATCAAGCTCCTACAGCAACTGCCTGTATGTCACCCCAGGAGTCTTCTATGACACGGTTCAGGCTTAATCCTGCCAAGTACTGAATACTCCAGCCCCAATCCAGGGAAGGACTTGAGTATCTGGTCTGCTCTAAGCATGTGCCTAATCCCAGTGTCTTCAGCAGAAGTTGCATATGCTTAAAAGTTTTGCTGAATGAGAGCTAGAGCACTTAATCCCTTACAGGACTGAGCCCTTAAGAAATGTAACGGTACAATGATTGGAAAAACAAAGCTTTTTTCTCTAATTCTAGATATGTAGATATGTGCCTTGTGTGATACAGTAATGAAAGACTCTATTGTAATTCATAAGCACAGACTTTGTAGGCTAGAGAGTGTTGTTGGCAGGGAGCACCTACTGTCCTATCTATACACACCCCATATCTATACATACCCCAATGTGCTGGGTTCTCCTCCAATTTAAATAACAAATAATAATAAAAAAGGGGAAGAGCTGAAGTGGGAACTTGAGCTCTGATTTTCCTGAATGAGTTATGCAAGCAAAACCTCTCTTTACAGATGGTGGCTCAGGGATTTCTTTGGCATCAATCTAGCGTTACAACACACTGGGCTAGAAGCCGCGGAGCTAAAGAGAAAGTGCTTGAAAACAGCAGCTTACCAACCTTCTACATTTGCATCTCCGTCTTCTGGTTTCTAAAATTAAAAAGAATAAAAAAGACTCAGTTTGAAGAATGGGTGAGTCACGGTTTAATGAAGACCTTGCTTTACCCTGGCAAGTCATCATTTTTGTACTAGATGCGTGTCTGCGTCGGCTTCAGGGTTGACTCAACCACTGTTACTCTTACTTTACTTTTAGAGCCTCCCTTAAGTGAGACAAACTGTCCTTGTCTGAGCACATAATCCCACGGACAACGGTGTCATGGCTATTGTGAATCAGGTCTACTTGGGTGACTGGCTGCAGGACTGAGTTTTACTCTGTAGAGAGAAGTGTAACTTGCTCCATTAGAAAATGGATTTTTTTTCACTCTCTCTCTACAGATTTGGGAAGCTGGTTGAGATTCATGCATTCAGGAATAGCAATAAATATCCAGAAGGCAAGTGACCTGAAGAGGTTACACCCATGGAGCTGAGATCAGGCTTTGCACCGTCACGGTTGCCCTCTGTGCTGCATCTGCTTCACCAGATCAGTCTCTGTTATAGAAATACCAGGAGGTTAAGAGACAGATTGAGGCCAATTCTCAGCTGGTGTAAATCAGCATGGCTGTATTGAGTTCAGTGGGGCTATGCTGCCTTTGCCTTACCTCAACTGAGGCCCTGGCACTCTAATCCAGAGTCATTCCTGGTGCAACTCCTCCAACTTCTCTGAAGGTTACTCCAGGGATGTATTCGACACTGTCAGTTATGGAGCCAGTTATTTTAGAACAAAAGAAATAGGTCAGGGCTGGAGGCTAACTAGTTTTTGTGTCCCCAGTGGTTCTCTCCTGGGGGATCGCGATGCCACTTGTATATTGGAGAAATAATTGCTTCAAGTGAATGTTCATCAAAACTTCAAATTGGCATATAGAACAAAAAGAAATGAACTGGCAGCCGATATTCCAGCTAGCTGGATTTCTAAAATGCCTGCTCTGGTGTCCTACCCTTGGGGCATAGGATTGAAAGTGTCAAAGACCTTGGATGCTGTGTGCTGGCTTAATATGTCCTCACTTGCTTTGATGAAACAGAAGGGTTTTTTTCAGCGGTAAGACATTTCAGAAGTATTTTGTATTATACATTGCACTGCGTATCCAAGGCAGTGGCGGCTTATTACTGGATTGTTTGGTACTCTCGGGCTTTGGCCGTTGGCATTTCTCAGGGCCGAGCTGTATGTGGGAATTCCACTGGTTTAATTCAATCAGGTTTTAAATAGGTTTCATTTGAAACGGTGCCACCCAGTCAGCAGTTCAATCAATTTGTGACCTTAGCTTAGGTCAGTAGCAAATTGGTTGACGAAGGGACTGAACCTAGTTAAAGAAATCAGTGTCGCTGCTACAGCCTGGCCCTTACTAATGAGGGTTAAGTGATTGAAGCCCCCTGTTTACCCAGCTGTAAATGGGGGCCTGGGTATTGCGGAGCTGGACACGATGGCAGTCGCCTCCTTCCCGTGTGTGCTATCGGTTGTCGGCACTGATATGCCTTGACTGCACTGGCCAGGGCCTTTCAGTCTGAGCAGAACATTTTTGCAATTAGTACTTTGTAGCCATGCAGCTATATAAATTATAAGTTGATTACCTTTGTACTTTGTTTAGACAGAGCATTTGCACTGATTTATCTCTCTCGGCCTCTGCCCTGTTACAGTTAAATGGCTCATCCGGGCATAGTTACACCAATGGCAAGGTAATGGCCTCAGCATAGTTTGTATCAGAGTAATAAATTTCCTCTATTCATTCGTGAGAGCTGGGGTGCTGTGTCAAACACCTACATATGATTCACGAGAGAAACCCAGGCATTGCAAATGCAAAGTCACACTGACAAGAACAGTCCTCCTTCCTTTCTGAGTTCTTTGCACCACAAGAATCGCTCTAGTATTGTTCTGTCAGCAAAAAAAGGAGTGCAAACAAAAAGCTGGCAATTTCCATGGGGGCCTTGAGTCTCAAAAAGGTTCTGATATTTCTCTATTGTCTAATCCCTCTTTAGACAATAGAGTTCTCTAGCAACTGAGGAATTTACAGGAGGGCTTTATACATAGAGACAACACTCACATTAAGTTTAGCTTTGTTACATTCTTCAGATGCACAGCGCCCCACTTGCACAGTGCATGCGCCAGATGCCTGCGTTTCTTTACAAAGCAAGTCGCTGCAAATGCCAAGCCCCTTGCCCCCCACCCCATGTGTCCCTGTTCTGCCGGAAACTTCAGTCTGCCTTTGGGTGAAGGGGGGACTGTCTTAAACAGGGGATGGTTCTCTTACTTTGACAGGTTATGATGGTGGCCAGCAAAGCGACAAGGAGGAAGAGGCAGGCGCCTACTAAGGGGGCCCAGATGTACAAGTCACAGTTCAGCCATGTCTTGTGGGCGTTTGCTGCAGAAGGGAAAGAGAGCAGAAAAGAAAAATAAACCAGAGGCTGGCAACAAGGCACATCATCCCCAGCACGGCTGCAGCATCCTCCAACAAGGTGGGGGCATGCAGTTTTCTTTGCACTGTGCTGCTTCCACGCTCCTGCCTTTCTCCCATGCACTTCAGACCCAGCCAGATCATGCAGGGGCTCTGGCGATTCCCTGACTGGGTCACTGGCTGGTTTGGGCAGATTTTGGAGGTGAGGTTGGCAGGAAGCTGTAGTCGGGGGGGAAGGTGGCTGCAATTCAGCATAAGAAAGAGCTATGAGATACACTTCATGCCTGGGAGGGATCATCCAGGATTTCCCATGCTCTGTGAAGATGCTACCAGCTGGGCTCACAGCTGGGAGGAATGGGCAGGTGCCTGGGCAGGATTATATCGCTGTGACTTATTTGGTAAACCAGCTGTCCGGTTCCCTAGGCTGGAAAAGACACTGCCCAAAGCCTGATGAACTTGGGAATGGGCCCTCACCCCCTGATCTGCATGACCAAAGCACAAGAGCTTTCCCAGTCTCTTGAATGCCTGTGCCCCTTAGGCTCTGAGCCCTGGCAATACTTTGCAATACTCCATTCAGCCTGAGAAAGCCACCGCTGGCCCATCCAGAGCCAACCCAGAAACATGGAGCAATGACATGTCACATACTAGCAACCTCCCCAGCACCCACATCCGAGGAATGGGAATTCCTTCCCACGCTGTAGCTGGGAGAGGGGCTTCAGGAGAGTGCTGTTCCCAGCCCAGCTACCTCCCCAGACCTGGATCCCAGCCTGCAGCCCTTCCCCCCAAAGGTGCTTTTACCTGGACTTTGGGTTTCTGGGCCGATTGTCGTCACTGGGGTCGTGGTGATGGGTGTGGTGCTGGCTGCCTTTGTGGTGGGGGGCTGTGTAGGAGGCACTGTAAGAAACACTAGGAGGATCAACAGCAAGCTGATGAAATCCATCTTCAACCCTTTTTCCTCCCCAGACTTACTCCTCAGCTAGGGGTTTAAGGCTCAGCTCCCAGATATGCATGCACAGCCTATCTGGACAGAAACTCCCCCCCCCCCCCCACCAAAGAAACTCCTAAAGGCCACATTCCCAGAACAGGCTCCAAAGAGCAGCAGACTCCCGTGTCTCCCCTTCTTAATCACAGACAATAGGGATGGAGGGTACTTCAGTGGTGACTGGGATGATAAGAAAGCAGCTGGCAGGGACCCCATTCTCATCAGAGGGCACCGAGGGCAGGGGCTGGTGCTGACCTGGCAGGAAGACCTGACGCCCAGAGCTGAAATGCAGCATTTGGTTCCGGATCACGATGCAGTAATATTCGCCCTGGTCCTTCTCCTGAAAGGACTTCACCGTCAGTTTGTAGGTGCCGGGCCCTTTACTTCCCCCATAGCGTGTATTGTCCACATCGCTTGCATGTGTCACCCGGGAGATGGAGGAGATGAACATGATGAAGCGGAGGCCAGAGTCCTTGCCCTGGTGCACCCAGGACACGCCACTGTCGGAGAAGCTGTTGTCCTTTATGGCACACTCCAGCTCCACAGGGTCTCCTGGCTTCGTAGGGGTTCTGTTGAGGAGTTTGACCTGAATCTGTCCCTTGCACTTGCAGTAGCCTGAGGGAGAGAAGATCACCCAGCGCACTTACCAGCACAGCTCATGCCAAGGAAGAGACAGCAGCCTCGCTCCATCCCAACCCAGAGCCCCATCCCTTGGGCAAAGCCTTGATCCCTGCTGAGTAGGGCAGCACGCTGTTGGATCCTTGTGGTCCTCGCGTGCTCAGCAATCCCTCTGCTTCTTAAAACCAGCTGTCTGTCCCCCCAAAGATCATCCCATTCAGAGGAGCCATCTGCATGGAAGTGACCCTCATCAGGTCTTTACAGTGCATTTGTGCTGCTTCAGTGGTGTACTCGGTAGCCGTGTTGGTCTGAGACAAAAAGACGTACAAAAACCTGGAACGCTTGGTTCCAAAATGATAACGCAGCTCACAAAGACACTCTCATGGACCCAGAGGGACAGCCTTCCATCTTCAGCTCCCTCTGTGCAAAAATGAAATTTATTTCCTACCTATGGGGACTTTTTACCATCTTGCACCATCTACACTTTTCCCAGAGTCTGACGAAGGGACTTTGATCCCAAAAGCTTGCAGACAAGGAGAGTTTTCTCACCATTTGCCAGTTGGTCTAATAAAAGGTATCATTTTGGAACCAAGCGTTCTAGTTTTTTGTATGTCTTTGTGCTGCTTGTGTTTAGAGCCCACAACCCCTCCACCCCAGCCAGGTGCTGCTCTCAGCCCCGACGGTGCGCATACAGAGTGTCTCTGCTGCCAGCCCTGCTGGCCCAAGATTAGACTCGGGCCCTTTTCCCTGCTCGCTCTCAGAATCTCTGTAAAACAACTAAATAGAAAATGAGCCTCTGATTGCTTTCCCCTGTGCTCAGACACTTCCCTTGTGCTTGACATCTGCTCTGCAGGGGACCCTGGAGGGAGCCCCTGCCCTCCCACTCCTTCTGACTCTTCTTCTAGGAGAAGGGCTCCGTAGCAGTTCCATACTCACACAGACTGAGGAGAAACAGCAAAAAAAGGGATCGGGGCATTTTCTCCTTGCATCGGCTGTCCTCAAGGCAGGCACGGCAGAAAGAGATGATCTCACTGGGTTGACTTCATAGGACCTGGTGGAAAGGAAGTGATGTCAGCATCAAAGAAAAAAGTTCTTCAGCTCCCAAAGTAAAATGTACTCATGAAGTCCGGATTTCTTCTTTAAATGATGATACGTTAACTACGCGATCATCTTTCCACCTTTTCTTTGTACCATTCAAAATGCTAAAAACACTTGAGCACTGGCGCCTTGGATTGGTGGTTTTTATGACCCCCTTTTTGATTCAGCCATGCAGAACAGAATAATCACAGTTCCCAGGTTGAAAATCCCTGGTTTAAACCCTAAATTGCAGATTCCCAATGGAAAATCTGTTGTGTAATCCTGAGCCTCAGTCGGGTGCTATAGTGAGGATATCCATGCGATGTGTACCCTACAGATGCATTGGCTTATAACATGCCATTGCACATCTGCTGTACAATATATTCCTGACCTGGCAAAAATACTTTAGATACAGGATAGCACAGGGCTGATGTGTGTGTTAGTTCAGCCTTCAGCTGAGTGTTTTCATGTTTGCAGTTTCTTTGCAGTTTTCATGTTTGTGCAGCTCTGAGGGTCTCCACTGCTTGAAACCCATCAGGAAGGTCCCATGAAGCTGGTGGGTTTTTTTCACATCTTGTGGTTTTTCTCTCTTAACCACCATGACTTCCGCTCTCCAGAAGTGGCTCATACGTTGCACAGGGCCTTTTGCCTTCTGCATCTGGGCTGCTGCAGACAGATGGTGGGTGACAATTTCTGAGACCTTGCATGGCAAAGCAGATACTCCCCAACATCAGAGAGGCGCTGCCTTGGGCTGCAGAAGCCTTTGTTCCTTCTCGTGGCTGCTTCTGACGTTCCTTTCCATCGTGCAGCAGGGGGTCTCGGGAGAGGTGCTTTTCCATTAGCTGCTCTGATGAAAACGTGCGTTTCCCTTTCAGGCTGGAAAATGAAGCACTGCTGGCATTCGATTGTTTCTATGGCTGCTACTTTGATGCAACATCTTTGAGAAAAGCAACACACAATGCTGAGTGACTGGCCCCATTTCAGCAGGTATGAAAGGAGCTGGAGTGCACGTGCTTTTTCTAATTTGTGTCTTTTCTGAGCTGGTTCAATGAACGGGGAAGCAATTTTCCATCAGGTCTCACTATAAGTGAGCATCCTTGAAGCTATGAAACATGATGCCAATTCCTGCCTGACTGTAACAGATGTTTGCAAAATTAAGAGAAAACATGTTTCATAGATACGGCAACACAACTGTGACCTGTTTGGGGCTAAGAAGAAATGTTTTTGATTTGTACTCAGCAAACACGTAGCTCAGGAATTACAATCGAGATTCTCCAGTTGTGTCCAGCGCTGTCCATTTATAACTCTCTGACTCAAAGTGAAAATAGCCGTTGAAAAGCACAATAAACCAATTAAAATCGAGTTAAAGACTACCTGGAGTTCTTCATATGTTTCCCTGTGTTATTAGATTAGCTCAGCATCAGTCTGGATGGAGACAGAGGTATAGCTATATGAATCTCTAACATGTATTTTGGAGTGTTTTATGCGATCCCTAGGCGGGAGACCAAACCTATATTACAATTTTTTACTTGAGCCCCATACGGTTACTTTAATATTCTACATATTCAAATGCCATAGTGAGAGGTACGTGTAAGGATTCATCGACAGTGGAGCAGAGTCATGGATAAACTAGAAGGGGCTTCCTAAAGGGGATGTATAGTATCAGGATATGGGCAAATATACTTGTTAACCACTTTAAAAGGGGAGGGTGAGCTGCTGTTGGGAGTCTATGGGCTGTAATGGTGTAGCTCAGGGGTGTCAACCCCCAGCATACTAGCCAGGTCTGGCCTATGGAGCCATATCATCTGGCCCTTTGGGCTTCTCCCGGATCAGCCAGGGGAGCGGTGGCAGTGTTAATTGCCACTCTCCTGAGGCCTGTAGGGAACATGGCAGACTGGATAGCGTGGCCCTGTGTGCTAAATTGGGTGTATGCAGGGCTGGGGTGGGACAGGGCCAAATCCTAGGGCATGGGGCCAGGCTAGGGCAGTGCAAACACATGGGGCTAGGCCAGGGCAGCACGGTACCCAAACCAGGTGCATGGGGCCTACCCTGTGTATTGAGCCCATCATGTATCCAGCCTGCAGACTGGCCCCATTGCATGCATCTGGCCTCTGGGGCCAAATGGTTGGATCCCACTGGTGTAGCTGTTACAGCTGCCAGACCCTGGCACGATACAAGTGAACTCAATTGCTGCTGAACCTGAATGCAACAGGTGAAAAGTTACAATAGTTTTACGACATCTGTGTTCATGAATGCCGCATGCCCCCAGTGGCTGGGGGGGCACGGCAAGCTCCCGCAGGTCGCAGTGCCGTCGGCTTCAGGAGCATGGTGGCAGTAAGCGGGGAGCTCCCACAGGCAGCTGTGATGCTGTCGGCGGTGAGGGGGTGGGGGTGGTGAGCACCGGTCAGTGATTGGTGACCATCCACAAGCACCGCTGGCAGTGGCAGTGGCAGCCAGTGGCGATCACGGACCGCCTGCAGACACCGCTGGAGGCGTCGGCAGCAAGCGGGGTGGGAGGAAAGTGAGCGGCGACCGCCCACAGGTGCCACCGGCAGTATTGGTGGTGCCTTTCTCTAGAGGGCACCAGCGTGCTCGGGTGCATGTGCACTCCCTACACACAGCCAATGTCTGCAACTGGAACAGCTAAGTCATAACAGTTTGTGTTGTATCCTTTGATACTGATGCAGTACTTAGGTCTCTATACCCTAGTTCTCCCAGCTCCACTTACCAATAAATATTATTGTTAGCCTGCTGGTAATGTCTGGATATCAAAGCAATGTTTTCTGGCTAGTACTGGGCAAGAATATAAGACAACAGATCTCTACCCAGAAGAGTTTATCACTTAAATGGGTTTCCATGCATCTTGGCTATTTCCAGCAGGACTTTGCATGCTCTTAACAGTTCTGTAGATACCTTTATCTTTGCGCTGTCATCTGCTGAAATACTTTATGGCTCATTTTTATGAGGAGAACAATCTTTACGTCATTTGTCCATCATCACTGCTTACTATGCAATGTGGATTGGTTCATCTCTGGTACAAATGCAATGTGAATGACATTAGGGGGTGCTGTTCATTTATGTTTGTTGCAATAAGGACAGGACAAATAGCCAGCTATTGCAAAAGCGGCCTTAATTAATTCATTTGCTGTTTACCTGATTTTTAAAATCAAACCCTCTTGGGTTAAACTGAAGTCAGGGGAGCCATTTGAGTCCTTGATTTTAGCTACGCATCAGGTGTTTGGAGATCAAAAGGGTCTAATAAGCACCAGAAGAAATGTATGACTCCTTCCTGTCTGCATCTATCTGCTCCGCCAACTTGCAACCTTTTAGGGCAGGTAGCATCTTTCTGTTGTGTCTTTGTACAGCACAGAGCACAACGGAACAGGACTCTTAGGTGCATGAATTATCAGCACTCACAACTGCACCTGAACAAACGGTAGGCATAACATGGGTGCTTTAATAAAAGCAGACCCTACATAAATATATAATAATAATTCCACAGAAAGGCCAATCCTTCCACGCAAGGGCTAGAGGCTGATCTCAGTTGCACAGGTGCAAACCTGCTGTGAATCCACACCAATCCATCTGTAATAAGAGTCTATCTACGTCCTGCTCAGCTTTTATTCCTGGCTTACTTGTCTTCACTCTGGGAATCTTCTCCTGAATACAGAGGAAGTGGAAACACAGAGCGTTTGATCATGCTGCTCTACCAAAATAGGAAGCACATACATATTTTCCACCTCTTCTGTGCAGGTGGGGAACAGACTGCACGTGAGTGGGTGGAATCTCTCCACTGACTCTTATGGGAGTTGGGTTAGGCCTGCAGTTATGCAAACCGGTTGTAAAGCAAAGCATTTTGCTGGCCCTGGATTGTCTCAATCACTTGGGCTAAGTACAGACAGTCAAAAAGCCTGAGGCTGAATTGATTCAGTCTTTGCAGGTTTGTCTAAATTGCAGAGATTAATTTGAGAAACAACTGGACACACATTTACTTTTGATTCAGGAAATGCAGCCACATGCCTGCAGTGGCTAAGGCCAGAAGCTGTGGGGCGCTAGAACACGCCTCTCTGGCACATAGCCAGCATGGGCTGTGTGTTTGCTTCCTCTTCTTGCTGCCTCCAAGGTGTCTGGGATTTGCAATCCAGAATCACAGCAGCAGGATTCTGCAGGGTTGCTTATCACTCCCTCTTCCTGCTTCCAGGTACTTCTGGGATTTGTAGTCCACAGTCACAGCCAGCTAAGTTCAGGAAGTTTAGCAGCAGGGCAGCTCTGTACTCTGGGGAAGGTGGGTTTAAACCCCCTCCCTGGCCCCAGACCTCAGCTGCGGTTTGCCTTGGGGGGGTGGTACAGTCCCTGCCTCTCCCTGCCTAGGGTTACCATTTGTCCGGGTTTTCCCAGACATGTTCTCTTTTTTGGACCCCTGTGTTTCACCCAGGTTGGTTTTTAAAATAAGAGCAAATGTCCAGGTTTTCTGCTCTCCTGGTCTGGCTGCTTGGGTCTAGGAGCAGCAGGCAAGGTGACTGGCTATCGGGGTTCACATGCTTCCTGCATGGGCTCTTGCAAGCCAGAGAGACAGAGAAAGAGAGAGAGAGAAGGCACCTGCGCAATGCAGGAGCTGCTTGGGCAGCAGGGCTGGGGGGGGAGGGGTCTGTGGGTCAGGAGTGAGGGGCACCAGCAGGGCTGGGGGGGCAGGGGATGTGGGTCCAGGGTGAAGGACACCAGCAGTGCTGGGCGGGCAGGGGCTGCAGGTCAGGAGTGAGGGGCACGGGGGACAAGACAGGTGACTATGGGTTGGGTGTGCAGGGCACTGGCAGAATGGGTCAGGAGTAAGGGGCACCAGCAAGGGGTGAGGGGCAGGGTACTGCTGTTTGGGAGTGAGGGGCACTGGCAGGGTTGGGGTCAGTGAGTCCAGAGTGAGGGGCAGCAGCGGGCCTGGAGGGGTGTGGCTTATCAGTGAGGGGCAACAAAATGGACCAGGGCAGGGCACCGGCATGTCACTGCCCTCCCCACCGTCATATTCCCCCTGCCCCCCCCCCCAACAGGTGTCTTCTTTTTTGGGCCTGGAAATATGGTAACCCTATCCCTGCCCAAACCCTTCTCTGCTGGAGCAGACAGAACAGCCCAGGGCTAGAAAGCGTTCTGGGGGACTGTGATTTAACTTGAACCAGGAAGGACTCTGGGACAGAAGTTTCATAAATCGGTTTGACCCAAATCAGTTAAGTCTGATATTACATTCAACAAACCAGTTTCAGCCGTTTTGAAACTGGTCTATGTGCACTGAACGTCTATTCTGTTCAGAGACAGAAGGAGAAACATTTTTTGGGGGGGTAGGGCTGAGCACACACGTGCATGCATACACACTCACCTGCACAGGAAGGTCTGCGGGGGGAGGGGATAGGGCCATGTCGGGGTGGGGGAAATGGGGCTGGGACCCGGCAAGGATTGGAGATGAGCTGGGCCTGGGATTGGGGCCAGGACCAGAGCCTGCTGTGCCCATTCCTACCCCTGTGCCCGGAGTCATTGCTCAGCACTGGTGGCCCTGTGATTCACTGCCCCGCACTGGGCCTGGCCCTGGCCCCACACTGCCCAGGGAGACCGGTAATGGGGCCAGCATCGGCTGCACTCTAGGCCGGAGGGGATGGAGCCCGTGGGCACCCTGTGCCTGCCCCCATCATCCCCAGGAGGAGCCTGGCGCCTTTTCTAGGGGCACAGCACTTAGCAGCCAAGGGGGGCACTGGCCTCCCATCTTTGTACAGGACAAAGGCAGGCTGCAGCTGCGAGCTGCGCTCTGCCTGCTCCATGCCTCGCTGCTGCCTTTGAAAGCAGCGTAGTGCAGCACTATGGGAGTAATACTGCTGGCTGGGCCAGGCAGCGAGGCATGTGGCGCTGCACCACACTGCTTTCAAAGGCAGCAGCAAGGCATGGAGCGGGCAGAGAGCAGCTCACAGCTATAGCCCTGTGCAAAGATCCAGGGGTCACGTGCCCCCCTTGGCTCTCTGGCGCCATGCCCCTGGAGGAGCCGCCGGGCTCCAGATGTCCCATGACACGGCCTGGCCAGGGCTCCATTCACCGTGAAAGGAGCCTCGGCCAGGCTGGGTCATGGGACAATCAGAGCCCAGCAGCCCCTCCAGGGGCATGGCACGAGGGAGCCACGGGGGGGGGAATGCGCCCCCTCTCCCCTGGCTCCCCACAGTGTGTGCAATGGCAGGAGCTGCCCACCCACACCTCTGGACCAGCCACTGGGCTCCTGTTGCCCTACGACCCAGCCCAGCCTTGTGAATGGGGACCCAGCTAGGCTGGACCTTGGGGCAGTCCCCACAGTGCAGCAGGGAGCGGGGCAGGGGTCTCCTGCATTGTGGGGGGTCTCGATCTGCTCCCCCCCCCGAAGCCCAGGTAAAGAGAACAGAAATAAACTAACCTGCCTGCTCAGCCGGCTGTGATCCTGGCTGCACAGGGTATGTGTGTGTGAGCCCGCCTCCCTCCTGCAGAGGCCTGCGGCCAGGCTGCTCTGGGGCCCTACCTGCTGCCTGCATTTGGGAGGCCTGAGCTCCGTTAGCCTCCCCCTTCCACTGTTACAGGTTTAACCAGTTTCTGATCACTTAAACCAGTTTATGTATAACTTCTGTGCCTAGCCCAGGAGGAATGGATCCACTAATGCTTTGGCTTGGGAGACGGGAAGCACTTTCTGTTCTTGGCTCTGTGGCTGACGCATGGTGCAAGCCTGGAAGAATTACTGAGCTTCTCTGGGCTTTGCTTTCCCTGGGGGTGAGAGGAGGTCAGTGCCAGTGGCTTTTGCTTGTAAAGCACTAGTCTATCTGTGACTCACTGTGTGTTATGTGTACTCCCCTGCCCCTGGTTTTGCTGAATCCACAGGGGATAAGCTGTTTCACTGGAGCTGCCTCTCCAACGTAACACCAAGAAAACATCACCGCTAGCTGTAAACAGGGCAAATCCCCAGCTGAGAAGAGGCTCAGAGAGATGTATGAAACTGTCCACAAACTTACGTAAATGTATGTAAATGATTTTGCCCAGGGGTGCCAGCAGAGGCACATTAGTTTGCATAATAAAATAACAGTCCTTCTTTCCATTTTTTGGTCTCAGCTTGCTTTAGAAACATAGCTGAATTAAGTCTTGTAGCAGTGCTTCCTGGTAAGTATTATCTTGACTTTTCAGAGGAAGAAGCTGACAAGAGAGAGAGATCAGGGCGGTCTTATTTAGGGTTGTATCAAGCTTGAGTCGAGATTATGGGATTTTAGCAAAAATATCCTTGTTGTTGACTAACCCTCCCTGAGAAAGGCCCGGCAGATTTCAGAGGCTAATGCTTTGTCTGTAAGGCCAATCCTCAAACAAAGTCACATCACTGCAGACTGGGAGGAAATTGGAATCAGTCCCAGCCTTTGTGTTGGCTGAAATGAATGTCCTGCAAGATTTCTGGTGGGCCGGGAGCTGTGGAATAGCTCAGGAAACAGAGATCCTATTTCCTTTGGCACTGGAAAAGCCAGGGGCCATGTTCCAAGTCATGGCATTCAGGCCCTGTAGTGATGGAGGCCAGAACAGTACCTGGGTAGACAGATGAATGAACAAGGGCTTTCTCGTTGGAGCAGGTGTCATTGTCTTCTCCAGCACAGCAGAGACACTGCGGACATTATTATACAATCTAGCGGGGGTAGTAGCCAGGGAATTTTTAATGGGGCTTCAGCTTACAAGCCTCTGTCTCTGGGTTCAGGTGTGGCTTCAGGCACCTGATGCCTGCAAGTTTGTCTAATGGCTCTTCTAACTGTAGAATTGTTTGAATAAAAAAAGTAATAAAAAAGCCTTACTTCCTGGCAGGAAAAATGACATTGCATGTCCAAGTGGAAGGACCCGAAAACGATCTCAGGTGTTATTTCATAAGTTGCTGTATGTTGATGATCATTGTGTAGGAGCACAGAAATTACCCACACTACATCAGCCCGTTCTGTTTAGCCTGGTCCCTGCCCCTGTGCTCCAGACTAATGCTGCTAGGAACTCTCCTTCCCATTTTCAGTCAGCTGTAAAATGTTGAACACGAACAAAAAAATCCTTCCTGACTTCTGCCCAGATGATCATCCAGTTCCCTGAAGCAAGAGATCAGATTGCCCCGATTTCAGCATTCCTACCTCTTCTTCTTGTTGGTTATTAACACTATCCATCAAGAATCCTGCAGTTAAAAAGAAAAAGAATAGTTTGGTTATTTCCAAACGTAGTAAAGTTTCACAAGCTCTTTGTTTTGAGCAGAGACAAACTAAATTACTGAGAATGCAATAGTTGGCGTTTCCGGTGTCAAATGAAATTAAACTGTGGTTTGGGTGCTAGCTTGCTGCTCCCTTTCCTCTTGAAAATCTGCAGCACTAGTGGGGCCTCGAGAATGTCAGATGTGCCAGTAAATTGTTCACTTTTTACTTTAACCCTAAGGACAATATTTCCATTGTAATTGCATGTTTCCAGAGTCTATAAGTGACTCGATGCTAATAATGCCCGTGAACCTGATGATGTAGGCTGCAAACCACAAACACACCCACACTCTCCCACAGAGTATTTCTTGTCTTTAACCCAATCGCTAGGCCTGCTTATTTATCCTACTATATCAAACTAGCCTGGTGGGCTGATTTCAATGAGAAAGGATTGCTTTAAAGAAGTTCACCCACATGCTCAGGCTCCATGTGGAGGCCTTTTGCCTTGTTTATCAGGGTGGTAGCGCTGCAAATCAGCAGGCTGAGTGGAGATGTGTTACATATCCAGTCTCTTGTTAGGGAAGGACACAGAAATTTTCAGGCTTACTGAATTGCAACCGCTTTATTTTAAAACATTGTAAGGTAATGCACACTGCAGCTTTCAGTGACAAACACAAAAGCGTTGCAGAAGACGGAGCAGAACTCAGTCTCGCTTAGTGACTTGTCCCTGATTTCCGTCATCATCAGGGATCCTGGTTTTCTCTGTTTAAAAAAAAAATTGCAAATTCTCTGATTAAACCCCCGCCAAATCCACAATTAAAATGAAATGCCACTATATATAGGTATTAGTTGAAGACCATGTTTTACGGCTATATTTACAATTTTAAAGCAATTTGGAAGCCTACCAGTGCCTCAATCGCTATAATAGAATACATTTGAAATACCTGTAAATGTTGGTGTTTGACATTGGGTTTTTTATTGTGGAAAATCAGAGCTCCCCCTGCCCCCTTCCCTCACCAGGACGCGGGTCCAGCTGCGGCTGTCCCCTGCCACTGCTTTGTGGTGCCGAGCAGCGCTGACACGCTGGTGCCCATGCCATTGCCCCTCACGCCCAAGCCACGGCCCCCCAGCACTGCCAGTGCCCCCCATTCTGGAGCTCTGCCAGCCTGCAAGGGGAAACCCACACTTTCCTGTGGTTTTCTCCTTTAAAGGAGAAAAACTGGGTTTTTCTCCTTAAAATGAGAAAATCCATGTTTTACCACATTTTCCCATGGCAAATGGAAAAACCAGGATCCTTGCTTATCACCATCCTGTGTGGAAAGGCTGAATCTCTGTAGGTTGTGGCATCACTGGTGACTTTAGGCTGACCTGTAGAATTTTTGTCTTCTACCCTATTTTCATATTTGGGTCAAGAGATGTGTGTAAAATTAGCTCAGCGAAGATTGAACACTGTACAAATACAATGTTGTTTCAAAAAAAGAGATACAGAGGGGTTTTGTCTTGAAGCAGCTAATGGAACATTTCCACTGTCAGCAATAAAACAGTTTCATTTTTAGCAACCTGACAGCCACTATTGCCGTAAAGACCAATAATGCCGATTGTAGGAAAAATTCTTTTGCAAGACAACCTCAGCTGAACAAAGACCTAAATCTATCTAATCAAAGACACACTCATGCACGCACACACACTGTACATCTGTACATGTTCACCGTGTAAGTGAACATCCCACAATACTTACAACAAACATTGAGTATAAAACAAAGCAGTCTTGTTGAATTCAGTGCTACTCACAGTAGGGTTACATGGAGTGATAGTAAAAATGCCTTCCCCTGATTCACACTGCAGCTCAGATTGTTAGTTGTACATCTTTCTAGTGTAGACCAGAGCAAGGGGAGGACAGATGAATGAAGGTCACCACTGCGCAGAGGTGTATGTACCCCTTAAGTCTCATTGAAATGATAACAATAGGGGTTTAATGTCAAATAATGTAATCATAGTGTATTAGAGTCTATACAGAGCTAAATGTCAGCCCTGGGAATAAATGTTGGTAAGTGTAGAATTGTACAGTGGATGCGTCTACACATCGCCCTATGGCGATGTAGCAATGCTCTACGTCGCCATATGGCACACTACAACCATGTGCTATGTCACCATATGGCATGCTGCAAAGTGAGTATGAGTGACTAGTTTGCTGTGTTTTAGTATTTCCCTCAACCAAGTACTAAAATATGGTGCAGTACTAACATTGTCATATAGCAACATGTAGACACGCACAGTGTTACCATCTCCAACATACAATAATCATCCAAAATTATGAATGACTTTGAAAAAATGAGATTAAAATACATTTGAGATTATTTTTATTTTCATTCTGACCTTTGCACTTCAAGCAGGAGGGCTAAAAACTTGATTTATTTATTTATGTATTTATTTATTTTTAATGGAAGTCATAGGTTGGGCCATAGATGGGGCCATAGTTGATTCCATGAGCAGTGTTTTAAGAAAAGCACTGCATATCAAGTCTTACGAGGGTTGGCAGGGCTGCAGGATTGGTAGAGCAAGTCGTATGAGGGACTAAGGCAGGGCACTGGACTCAGAGTTGTTCTCCAAGCTTTCTTGTCACTCACTTTGAGATCCTTTATCTTCCCCTGCACTGCTGTCCACCTTGGTTGACTTGACCAGCTGAAGTGCATCAGGGATGGTTCAAGTGTATCAAGGACAGAGCGAAGCCATCTGGAGCTCACGAGCCTGGTAGGGCCACCCATGGCGCTAAGGTCAAGTGGGAGGTTCCAGACAAAGAATGATCCAAGAAATCCCCAACAGTGGAGCAGGTGGAGGAAGGCTGTGGCCCCAATGACTGTGAAGGTGGAAGAAGGCTGCAATGGAGAAGTGGCCCCAGTTGTCGTGGTTTGCCATGCCACTGAACCCAGCCACCAACCTCGAAGACCGTGTGGACCCAACTGTGCACTGGAGTCCCCACACTAAACATGCCACCCGCTGGCTTCAGTGAGGTCCAAAAGCTCTGTGGTGATGGAGGATTGGCAATGGGGGCAGGGCTGTGATTCCTGGAGGCTCCCAGCCAAGAATCTGCATACAGGCAGCAGATGTGCAATGGTCGTTGGGCACCCATGTTGGGACAGAGCATTTGGCAGCTGTATCTGTGAGTGAGCAGTCCTCTGCTCACCCTGAGGGGAGGGGGCTAGAAAAGGTTCCCCAAAAATAGGCTGTCCCAGATCTCCTGGATGGGAAACCGCGCCCAGTAGCATCACCATTCCTGCGGTCGAAATAAGAAAAAGCTAAACTTTGAAACCTGGAATGTGAGAATGCTGATAGATAACCCAGAAAGACGAACTGCCATCATGGCTCAGGAGGTAGTGAGGCACAACATCAACACTGCTGCTCTCAGAGAAACCTGGCTCACTGGGGAGGGCTACCTGAGGGAGGTCAGTGGAGGGTACACCTTCTTCTGGAAAGGGAAACCAGACTGTGACCCTGTATTTACAGAGTCAGTTTTGCCATCAGGAAAAAGATTGCTGATGTGCTCCCTAAACTCCCTTTGGGTGTCAATGAAAGGCCGATGACCCTTTGACTGCACCTCAGACAAAACAAATGCACCACTGTCATCAGCACATATGCTCTGACTCTGGATTCTGATAAGGAAGCCAGGAAAGGTTCGACTCTGATCTCAACAACACCTTTGCCTCCATCCCTAGGGACAACAAGGTCGTTCTCCTGGGTGACTTCAACACCCGGGTTGGATGTGACCATGAAATCTGGAGTGGAGCTATCGGCAACAATGGTGTGGGAAAGGCCAATGCCAATGGTATCCTGTTCCTGACCAAACGGACCCAACATGGCCTGATCGTGATGAACACCATCTTCTGCCAGAAAGACCGGCTCAAGACCACGTGGAGGTATCTGAGGTCAGAGCACTGGCACCTCCTGGACTGCATCATCGTCGAGGTAGAGACCTGAGGGACGTGCTTGTCACAAGGGCCATGAAGTGATCTGAAGACTGCTGGACAGACCACTGACATGTGCACTCAGTGATGAACGTCCACCTGGCACCAAGACACTGGCAGCTTCAGAAGGCTGCACAGAGATGGCTGAACGTTGCAACTCAGAAGGACCCCGGACAGCGGGAGGCATTCCAGGTTCAGTTGTATAGTGCACTGGAGCAAGTCCCTACCGCTGATGACATCTCCATCCAGGCACACTGGGAACAACCCAAGTCTGCTGTCCAAGGCACCTGCACCTAGACTATTGGGTTCACATCGCAATGGAACCAGGACTGGATCGACACCAATGACACTCAGTTCCGTGATCTCCTTGAGCAGAAATGTGCAGCCTTTGTTGCTTGGCTAAGCTGTCCATGAACTTGGTGAAAAACAGGAGTGTACCACCAGCAGAAGGTGGTACACAGCATGTCCCCATTGCCGAAGAACGTAGGCATCCAGAATGGGCTCCTCAGTCACCTGTCCTACCCTGCTGCTTGCGCTGGGTGGTAGCCATCAGGGGACTTCAGTGGCAATTACTACCAGAGACTGGGAAGCCATGCCCACTCCTCCCTGGCTGTGTCCAAAGATGATTGGAGCCACCCATGGGGGCAGAAGGATAAGAAGCCCCTGGGCAATGGTGGTGGCAAGTGCTATGAGGTAGCATGACAGGTTGGGAGGACCGGGCTGAGGGCAAGTTGGTGGCGCCCAGTGAGAAGGTGACATGGCTGGGCAGCTTCGGCTTCTGCATCAAGGGCTTCACCATCACTGACCTAATGGGGCTGAAGGCCAAGGTGCAGCCCCCCTGGCCACCGCCATCACTGCTTAGGGTGAGGGTATGAGTGGCACTGGGTGGCGGTGCCCTGCCGCTGGGGCTGGGCTTCATGTGTGGGCATCCCTGCCTGCTGCCTACTCACCTACCCTTCCTGCTGCTCCATGCTGAGGCCCCGCTGCCCCCCAGCCCTGCCAGCCGGCACCAGGCCACCATCTTAAGTGAATGGACACATGCTGCTCTGCAATAGCCCACGGGGTCTCCTGCCATCCCCAGCTGGTGGGCACATATGCCTCTCACCCACACACCCTGCCACACACCCTCACACCCTGCCTCGCCCACCCCATCACACAGAAACCCACACACACCTCTCATCCAACACACACCCACACACACCGCAGCTGCCCCCCCCACGCACATCCCATGCACACACACCACACACAGAGTGCCAGTGACTTGTGGGGGTGCCAGAGGGGATGCAGGGGGGTCAGCACCAAAACATAAGTTCACTTGGCGCCATTTTCCTGAAGGCCGGCTCTGCATGACAGCATAGCGAGCATGGGGGCGAGGGAGTGGGGAGCAGGCTTGAGGGGAGGAATCAGTGGACTGCTATCTATCTTGTGACTGGCCCTCCATGTTTGGGGGTTTGGGCATGAGTCTGCCAGCCTCACCCCATGAAAAATATTCTTGTCATACAAAAAGCACCTCATCATATCTCACTTTTAGATCCTGGGCAGTGGGCAGTGCTCATCTGAACCACAACACAGGTACCACCCAAAATTTGTGTTGGCAAGAAGTTGCTACCTTGAAGAGTTTGCTGCTCTAGGTTTGCTCTACATTATATATAGGATAGACAAGGGTACGTCCTCTCCCCTGCGTGCTGAGGTCACCACTGACTTAGCTATGCAGCTTGGATGCCATGGGTAGATGGAGGGCTTGGAGATTTGGCTTTTGCTGATGATACCTGTCTCCTGAATACACTGATAAACAAAATGCAGCAAAAGTCCAATAGCCTGATTAGAATGGCTAAACCATTTGATCTGATAATCCCCAAGTCAGAAAAAAAAGTTAGGAAGTCAATGTGACCTTCAGTGATCCCATCATCCTAGCAGAAGTCGGGTTCAGAACTTTTGACGAGTTTCCTTACCTAGGCGGCATTGTTCATAACTCTGTTGACTGCATTTATGATCTAATGATCTGAATGGGTAAAGCAACCACTGCTTTTGTAAACTAAACCCCATATGGAAGTCTAACGCCAGCATCATCAGCACTTAGCCAAGAATTTTTATCAGCATTGGCAATATCATCCTATGCATATTCCTCTGGGTACACGTGCGTGCACACACACACACTGTATGTGTGTCTATATAAAAATATTAACTTTGAGATCATCCAGGATGGAAGGCAAGAAAGAAATATACAATATTATAATCTTAAATTATACCAAAAAGAAACCCCCCGATTTACAGAATATGACAAAAGTCTGAAATACTATTTAACTTTGTGTTTCCATTTCCACCTTATGTCTCTCTGCAGTGCATTGCAGTGAACGCTCCAGTGACTGGTTAAGACAAAATTTCTTTCCTAACTTTTCTTGCATAACCAAGTTTAACATTTCATTAGGTTTCTCTGTAGTCTGAGTCTCAATCAAGCAAACCAAAAATGCTGAAAAAAATGGCAAGGAGATGCTCCTAATTCTTTAATGCGGTTTTTGCTGCTTAGAGAAAAAAAATCAACACTTCCTGTGTGTCTACATATTCACAAGCGCAGATGTAGGATTTTGCAAAAGGGGGTGCAGGCAGTGGGGTGCATCATTATATAATGCAACACATTTTTCTCCAATAAACAAAAATTAAGAGCTTTACTAAAAAGTAACGGTCAACGGGGGCTGTATTGTTCTGTCTGAGATCTAAGCAAAAACAACTATAACTGCATCAGGTGACTGCCAGCTCCAGGATGGGGCAGGCACATGGTGCCAGGGGAATATAGCTGTTACCCCTTAGCCAGATCACGGGCAGAAGTGCTCCCTGTGTCCCAATGTGTCGGTTCCCCAGACACTCCACAGTAGCCCCAAAGTGCCACTCACCGCCCTTTATGCATTGCTCCAGTCACCTCAAGTATCCCCTGGCTCCATTCTGTTTTCCTGTTATCCCACACATCCCCCATGCTCACCCCCAGCTCATCAGACCCCACCATGCCTCTCATGCCCCAGTGAGTCTCCCCCTGCCCCCGGGAACCCACTGCACCCTGCACGCCCTGAGTCCTCGGCTGCACCCCTGCTCACCCAACCCTCACCGCTGTGCTTCGCCTCCCCTGGGTCCCCTCACTCCCAAAGTCTCTTGCTCTTCACCCTCCCACTGCATTTCATCCCCACAGGGAAACAGCCGAATAATTTTGGCTTTGGACGACACAAAATTATCAGGGTTTTTTTTTTCTTTCCATTTTTCTGTTCCATCAGTTGTTCACATTGGTTCCCGATTTGGCTTAAATATAGTGAATAGAATTACAGCAGAGAGGAAACTGCCCCACTGGGTTGCTTCTATACTGTAGGTAAGGCACGGCCTAGATCCTGCCATCTACTACTCCTTGCCTCTTCCATGGTTTTGACTATACTTAGCACCTCCCTCCCTTCCTGCCCCCTTTACATCTCAGCAGTAGTCTTAAGGGGCTCTTTACTCCAGGGGCTGGGGTCGGGAGCAGCCCTTCAGAAAGCAGGATTCTTTCTTCCTGCAGATGCTGAACAGGAATTCACAGGCCAGGCAAAAATCTAGCCACAGCTACCCCTTCCTAGCTTTCATAGATGTTAGGGCTGGAAGAGACCTTGGAAGATCATCAAGTCCAGCCCCCTGCCCAAAGGGCAGGAAGTCAGCTGGGGTCAGAGGATCCCAGCAAGATGCGTCTTGAAGGCGTTCAAAGTAGGTGCTTGAAGCACCTCCAGCGGCAGGCTGTTCCAGACCTTGGGGGCTTGGACAGTAAAGATGTTCTTCCTTACGCCCAGCAGTACATCCTTATGTCCAGCCTGAAATGGTCTTGCAGTAGTTTATAACCATTCGACCTCGTCATCCCTTGGGGCACTTTGGTGAACAGACGTTCCTCCAGATACTGGTGGCTACCCCTGATAAACTTATAGGCGGCCACTAGGTCCCACCTGAGCCTGCACTTTTCCAGGCTGAAGAGCCCCATGGCTCTCAGCCTCTCGTTATAAGGTCTGTTTTCCTGACCTCTGATCATGTGCGTGGCTCTTCTCTGGACTCTCTCAAGCTTCTCCACATCCTTTTTGAATTGTGGAGCCCAAAACTGGACGCAGTACTCCAGCTGCGGCCTCACCAAGGCCGAGTACAAGGGGAGAATGACGTCCTGGGATTTGCTCGAGAAGCATCTATGGATGCAAGCCAGAGTTCTGATCATTTTACTAGCCGCAGCATCGCATTGCAGGCTCGTGTTCATGTTGTGGTCAATGATGACCCCCAAGTCCCGTTCGTCCGTAGTGCTAGCCAGCATAGCACTGCCGAGCCTATAAGGATGCTGCAGGTTTTTCTTCCCAAGGTGGAGGACCTTGCATTTTTCGGTGTTAAACACCATCAGGTTCTCGTCCGCACATTTCCTAAGCCTGTCAAGGTCAGCCTGGATCGTCCTCCTGTCCTCAGGTGTGCACACTGGCTGAAAATGTTCCAACTTTTTTACTTATTTACTTATTTATTTTGCAGAAAAATATTACTGTTTAGTTAAAAAATATGAAGATGATTTTGGGGGAAAAGCCTGGAAAATTTCCTGCAAAAAAATTATACCATGCTGAACCAACTCGGATTACTGTCACTGGGAGTGTGGCTGCTTTAAGAGTGGTGATGTTCATTAACGATCCATGGTCATTAAGACCTGGGCTGAGACTGGTATTTTTATTAATGATGAATGGGATGATGGTTCATTGTTTGGGGAGACCAGAGGAACCCTGATCGAGCATCATTTTGGGGGTTAAATAACAATGATATTTGTTAAAGTAATGAAACCAATTAGGTCCTGGCATACTGAGGTCCTAGCAGGCATAGTATCTATGGAGAATACAGGTATAACACAATATACTAGGAGCCGCACTTTGAGCACAGTGCTGTGCACTGAAGGTCTTATTGCCACTCGCTGGGGCCAATGACAAAAATCGACGATGAAAAATGTAGTGATTTAATATAGCATCAGAAATGTGATCGCTCTGGATACACCAGGAGAGCAGTCAATAAAATGACATCAGGTTATTGTTGCTTCCTTGCTGGGTTTAGCAAATAAGACACCTGTAATCTGCTGCATTTATTCACACTTCGGAGCCTGGTTTTTTGCTCCCAACCACCATGAGAGAAAACACATTTTCGAAGAACATGAGAATTGGCAGCTTGATGCAGAGCAGCGGCTGCCATGCAGCATGTTCTGCTTAGTGGTTACCACATGAAAGCATCAGGGCAGGTGTGCATCACTCCCTGGGGAGCAAGGCAAAACCGGTTACCAGGTCACTCATCCGGGACCTGGGCCAGGAATGGGCGGAAGGTAAAAGATTTTGTAACGTAGCAGAAAACGAATGCGTTTGCCATCTAAATGCTATTTCAATTAGGTCCCTGACTCTATAATAGCTTCCCCTTCTTTTGCCAGGGCAGCCATTAACTGCAGCCAAACCCCAGGCACATGCGGTACAAGTTTGTGGTTTGGTTGTGGTTGTTTTATGTTTGTAGCAGAGCAAAATGGAGGAGTCAAGAAAACTCAGAGAGCTTAAAACCCAGGAGAGGCACTGTGCTGCACTGTGGTATCCAGAAAAGAGCCCGCTCCTCAAGGGAAGGAAAACAACTCTTCGGAGGGTATGGACAAAAAAATCAATCAGGTCGTTAACCTTTTGACTGGAGAATGCAGCTGCTAAGGTTCAGCAGGTTATCACGCCAAATTTGTTTAGACAGCGAGCTGTTTTCGAATGGCAGCGTAACACCGGCTGCGACATGGGCTCATACACTTCTGTATCAGCGGGTCGCGTGTTTGACTCTGCCACAGTCCACGTGTCTGGGGAATGGGTCTTTTTCAGCAGTTCTGCCATGCAGGCTACGATTCAGCATTGTTGTGCAAATCTGATGACGGTGGCCAAGGCACGGCTATGGGATGTCTATTGGAGACAGGTATGGGAGCCTGATGGAGCCCTGAAGTATCTTATCATTATCAAGCATTGGAGGATACAAGGAGATGGAAACGAATGCCTAAGCCTTTCCTCACTTTCGTACTTCTGTCTGAAGATTGTGGGTGAGCCGCGCATTAGCCACCCATTGATAGTGTTTTTGATTGCTAATTTCCTAGTCCTTTCTGTTCCTTTGATGCACCTCAGGGAGCCTCAAGGTCCGAGAGGAGGGTAGGCCCGCACCCGCCTGGGAATCAGCGGGAGAAATGACCTCCATGATACGAGCTGTCTGGAGGAGTGTGGGAGGCTGTGAGGGGCCTCAGCAAATTCTTTGTCCATATCATTTTATCGCAGTGTAAAAGCTACTAAAAATAAGTCCATCAAGAGCAGGTGCACGAGTTGCACAGGTGATTATTGACAGAGCCTGTCGCCTGGAGAGAACGTCTATTTTGGGTTCTGTCGTCACTGATTTCCTTAAACAACCCATAACCTCTCACGGGTGTCTGGAAGTCGGCTCGTCCCAGGAGCAGCTGCTACAGCAGGGCGCATGACCTATTGCAAGAGCAAGTCTATCTGCCCCGGGGCAGGTGACGGTAGTTACGCCACAGCTGATGGTTAGGTTTCCCTTGGAGCACATGTTTCCTGTTAGAGCTCATGTATTATAGACATCGAGACCCACTCCTGATGTCCCCTTGGTATGCCAGGAATCAGGACCCAAAGAACAATAACTTCACCAGAGTTTCGTTCCCGGAGTGCTTTGTACCATTCCTGTAAAAACGGTACCCAGGACAGCGAGATAACCTCAGGAAAATTCCTCAGCCGGGCTGATTTCTGAATGCTTCTCTCTGTATTGATTCGTTTGTCATCCAACTACCAGGAAAAACTCCAGGAGGCTTCTCTTTACAGCTTGCTGTTTCATTGACATTCAAAACTCCTGTTAAACCAAACTCTGCAATGCTGCTGAACTCTAGTTAAACTGATCATGCACCATAGCCATTAAACAGCCTTGGGTTAGATCCACTAGAAGACTCAGGTGCCGAAATGTTGATCACGGCCAATGTTTAGGTACATTGCCCTGGTAGTGGAAGCTGTGATTCTCAGCCAGGTACCCAGGGTCAGCCTCAACGGGGGACCAAGTTGAACTAGCACTGAGTATCATCTTACTGATAATGTAGGTGCATGTCTCTGGAACTGAAATTAAACATCCCAGGTTAGGTATCCAAAGCCTCTCTGTCTTGAAAGGGGACTAAGTACTTGGGAGAAGCATTCTCAGCCCCCCACCCTTCTCCTGGGCTTGTAGTTTCATAGTTTCATAGTAGCTAGGGTCAGGAGGGACCTGAACAGATCATCTAGCCTGACCCCCTGCCACAGGCAGGAATGAATGCTGCATTCACAAGACCCCAGACAGGTGATCTGCATCTAGCCCAAACTCCTCTTGAATTTGCCCAAGGTACGGGTGAGGACCACTTCCCTGGGAAGTTGGTTCCAGATTTTTGGTTCCTAACTGTAAAATATTGTCTTCTGATCTCTAACCGAAACCTGTTCTCCATCAGCTTATTACCATTGTTCCTTGTCCCTGCAGGTACCTATCCCTATAGGCTTAGGCAGGGTTTGAATTACACTCCAAGTGTGGTGGTGGTGGTGGTGGTGGTGCGGGGGGGGAGGTCTGTGGTAGCGGCAGTCGGAAACTGGAAAAAGCCGCTGTCACCACTGTCTGAGCTGCTTAGAAAGGCTTAGGGCTCTCGTCTCTTATGGGGGGGGGCTCTTATCTCTTATGGGGGGACTTATGGGGGGGCTCTTGTCTCTTATGGGGGGACTCTCATCTCTTATGGGGGGCTCAGCCTCTAT
This sequence comes from Crocodylus siamensis, assembly GCF_052110815.1. Classification (NCBI taxonomy): domain Eukaryota; kingdom Metazoa; phylum Chordata; order Crocodylia; family Crocodylidae; genus Crocodylus; species Crocodylus siamensis. The sequence continues at coordinate 13,314,440 of NC_143396.1, read as the reverse complement.
TTTGAACCCTGGGCTTAGGCATCAGCCAGGTGATTCCTCAACTTCCACATTCCCATTAACGCGAGAGCCACAGTCTCAACCCTGCCTAGACTTGATGTCTTCTATAGAGGAAGGTGAGCCCACCTCCTCCTTCTGCAATACACTGGTGGTTAGAGCAGTCACTTAGGATGTGGGAGATGCGGGTTCAACCCCTGTGCAGTGGGCCGGACCTGGCCTGCAGAGCCATGTCATTCATCCCCTGGAGCTGCCCATGGCGGGGGAGTGGTGCCAGTGTGAAAGGCTCCCAGAGATGCAGCAGTTAACCCTGTCACAGCTCCCCCTCACCAAATTCCTAGACCCTGGAGGAGCCCCAGTGGTTAACTGAGGGGAGGGCAACCGGGGCAGAAGCACTGGGTACTGCCTTTGCTGTGGAGAGAGCCACAAAAATAGGTCCTGCAGCAGCAGTGGCTGCCTGTGCCCCCACCACTGGCGCGGTGGCAGCTGGTGTGTGCAGCGCTGCCCTGCTGTACCTCTGGGGAGCCCTGTGAGCCTGATGACATGGCCCCGCATACCAGATTTGGGTAGGTACATTGCGTCAGTCCTCAGCTGAATCCAACCATGGCTTGACCCTGCGCATCAGCTCAATCCAGCCCCCGGTCCAGCCCTGCGTCTAGCCCATGGGGTATCCATCCCTGTATGCAGCCCGGACGGTGGGATGGACTGGGGTGATGCTGTCCGGTATGGCTGGGCCACTGAACAGCCATAAGGGAAAGCAGTCACTGGGCCAGAAGGACAAGCAAGAGGGAGTCTGGCTCTGTGGCCAGTGTGGAGGACACTTCCCTAGATAGGGGGGAGTCCTGTGTTATGGCCTCCAAAGCAAGCCCCTGGGCCTGGGCACACGGCTGGCTGTGACCAGGGAATGGCTGGTGGTCCTTGGTCATGTGCAGCATCTGCCTTTTCATGCCATTAACAAGGAGCTGATGACCTGGAGATTGTGACACCACCTTGAAACTGCCAGCTGTGCATAAGGGGCAGAGGCTGCCCAGGCAGAGATGCTGGGAAAATACCCGCTTGGTGAGCAGTGCGTCATCCGAGTAGTTAGCAAGTCTTCTGGGGGAGCTTCTGATAAGCCGTGTAGGATGCCACAAGCCCACCAGGAGATTTCTAGCTTGATTAGTATGGTTTATAAAAGCCAGGCTCTTCTCAAACCTGCTGGAAGGATGGATCAGGGCTGCTTCAAGCTAGTTAGTTCCTGTGCGATACTTCGTCCCAGCTTTATGGAGCTGCATTCCTTTAATGCAGCAGGGTTGGCCCCACAGTTAGCAGTGCTTTTTTTAGTGGGCTTTCAAAAGGGAAGCTTGGAGGATTGCTTCGCAGGCCTGTCAGAGCTAGGAGGCATGGGCCCCACTCCCAGTGAAGGGCCTCGACAAAGATTTCAGGACAAGATTTTCCACGTGAGCTATGAATTTGAGTCTGCCCACTTTTATGAATGTCCCTTGGCCAGAGGTAGGTGAGGCTGGTGGTGAACTGGAAGAGAAGAGATCCTGGGGCTCTGGCCAGGCAGAGGGCATGGCTCGGTAAGACCCTGGCTGGGAAGAGGCGTTGGAAACCAGAGCTCCCATGCAGGCTCTGGAGTGGTTGTTCAGGTCATGTTGGTTTGGAAAACATTTTGAGCATCAGGCATGGATGGTACTAATGCTGGAAAGCCATTGTAACAAATTTATACAAGCTCCTTAAAAATTAATCGGGTTACCCTTTTTTCCCCAGGTAAACATCTCTTCAGTTCCATCTAAAGCTTCCTTGGACTGTTAACCACCGATGCATGAATAGTTTAAATATAACCTGAGGAAGGATGTACAGTTTATTTATGGCCGTTCAACCTGTGTGCCAGCACATTACCCTTTCACATCAAGCGATCTTTATTACTTGGTTTTGACATTTAAGTGTCACAATTTACTGCTGCGTGCTGGAATATTTGTTACAAAATAGTCCATATTTTAAAAGTAAGAGGTTTCTTGTCCTGTTTTAATTTTTGGCCAGATTTCTGAGCTGTTATAATTTTTTTCTTCAGGTTGATGCCAAGAGAATTTAGCTGGAAGGTCTGGGGTCTCTCGGGGGAATCACTGGCTATCCTGGATAGTAATGGTTCAGGGCTGTGATGAGAGGTAGTTATACGTACAATTCAGATTATGTTGGCATAATGGCTGTGTGTAGATAGCAATGATACAAGGAGGAGGCTATTTGAAGAGGTTAGACCATGTGCTATGACTTGGGTTACAGAGAGAAGTCCTACGTGGTAGATCTGGAAACATTCAGAGACAGCAAGGGCACAGCTTGTCTGGTGAAACTTTATGTATTACCATTGGTAGAGGACTGGTTTGAAGGGTTTTTAGAGCCTATGTGGAGCATGCTGTGTGGATGGCATCTCTTAATAGCTGTCAGAGCGCATTGTGAAGCCTGGCTCTTCTCTTCCTATTTATTTTTCGCCGGATATGGGCAGAGACAGATCAAGAAGGGGTGTGATGGCAAGTCTGCATCCCCCTCTTTGACTGTGCACTGCATGAGCAGTGAGCTTGTTGCTCAGCCACAGGTCCGTGGAGCTCCTGCTGGGAGATCTGCATGGCTAGGATCTTTATGAACTCTCTTACTGGTTGGCATGGGGTCGATGCAGAGTCTGTGCTTGCACACAACTGGAGCATTGCTGCTTTCTGCTCTTCCTTTTCGTCCCACCTCCCACCAGCAGGGGAAAGTAAGGTGCAATGAGCTCTTTGCACACAGCTGGAAGGGATGTGGCTGCACTTCTGCCACCGGGATCCATGGATGTAGGCGACTGGACTCTAGTATTTGGGTTAGTGAGTGGGAAGAGTACATGCCAGATAGCCACGTATTTCCTTTTGTACTAACTTCCACTTATAGTGGTGGGAGGATCGGTTTATCAGAACAGACCTTCTGGCCAGGGCCACTTTTGCCTGCGTATGTCGGGCTGGATAGCAGAGGTATATAGGCAATTCACTCTCTGGGTTAGTGCGGAGTGGGGCTGGATACCGCTGGTTTCAAGCAGGTCTTTTTCAGAAGCCAACAAGCACATTTCAGTCATTGAAGACTTCACTAACACAGGACCAACCCACCTCTGAGGGCCCATGGTTTGAACAGGGCCTGCCTTGGAGGATGCTAATACTGTGTATTTTAGTATTTTTATCTGAATTTTCCCTGAGCCCTATTTTTTCTGCTTTCACTGGTATTGAGGTTGGAATTACATGCGCTACTTTATATAGCCACTGAGCCCCACCAGGATTTCCCTCGCCTTTCAGATATCACTTACACTCTTGGCTGAAGGACTTGCAGGGGAAAACCCTTCTGTGTTTAAGCTATGCAGCGGTTTTTTCGAATCACCTTGGCACTGTCCCTGCAGCCTGTGGGGAGGGTTATAGTGCTTCTGTTTCTACAGCTCGGGACAGGGGGGCACAGACTGAAGTCACTAGTGTCTGGGGCTTGGTGCTCCAGCAACCAGTGGGAGCACCTCCAGCCAGCGCTCGCACCCCTGGCAAGCCCAGGCTGTAGTTGAGGGTGGGGAAAGAGCCAGACTCCAGGTTTCAGCTGAAGGTTGGGCTATCACTTGTGAGGCTTGGGGGAGGTTGGAGGCCATGAAGGGCTACTGAAGGAAGACACTGCCATGGTGAGAGTGTCAGTGAGGCGCTGAGCATTTTGGGGATGCAGACTGAGGTTTGGTGACACCAGGAAGGGCCAAGGGTCTGGTGCTGGGAGCTGAGGGTTTAGAGCAGCAGGCTGAAATTGGGAGGCTGAGCCTGAGGCTAGGGGATTCATGCAAATAGAAGGAGATGGCTGAAAAAGGATTTTATTGTGGTCAGGCCATCTTCTGATTCATTGGCCACCACTTCCCACCCTCTGTGCGTGGAGCACTTGCAATGCGGCCGACGCACAGCAGCGGGGGATGGCAGCTCTGGCTAGAGGTGCTCTCGCGGGCTGCTGGAGGGCGTGGAGCACCCAGCTTCTCCCCAAGCCCCAGACACTAGTGAAGCCAGCCTGTGCCCTCCTTCTTCCACCCCTGCTTCCCAGCCCAGCAGTTCATCACGTATCCTCCATCCCATCCACTCTTTCCTTTCCCACCCCACATTTGCTCTTGCCCTCTGTTCATTCCCAGGTGAGTGGTTACACACACAGCGAGGGTCCCGCTCTCACTCTTCCTGGCCCTGTGACTCTTTCATTCCTTTCTGCACGCTGGCACAACTTCAGCAGGGTGGGTAGAGAGGGCGCCTCATGCCCACATATTAACCTGTAGGCAGGCATATGGGGTATACTTGCACAAGGTGTGGGCTTGAACCCCCTCGGCCTGACAGCAGTGAATGTGAGGTTTCCCACTTCCTGGGCGAATGCTCTAACCACTAGGCTGTTGCATACAAAGTTGGAGGTGGGGAGGGGGCAGCAGCAGCAACTCTTCCACCATGCTTCAAAGGGAAGCCCACCCGGGTGGCCGGAGGTGCCCGACCTGGGAGCCTGAGCTCTGGAGCGAGAATTCGGCCTCACCCCCGTGCTCAGAAATTGCTGCGGGCCAGCTCGAGGCGGCTCTCTGCTCTGCTCAGTGGGTGTCTCAGAGCTTCTCGGTCAGGGCATAGCGCTGGGTGTCCCCCTGGAGCCTATAAGGACAGTGGGCCCCTAATCTATAGGTGCCTCGAGCCTTTGTCCGACCTGCGGTCTGTAGGCAAACTATGCTGTGAAGTCTCGATGCAGCCCTGCTGTTCGGTTTCCTGACAGCCCCGAGGAAGAAAAGACGACAAGCAGCTTGTTCTGAAGAGTCGGGTTATGCGCTCTTTGCCACCTGGCATTTGCAGGTCTCCTTTTTCTGCTGACTGCGAGCTGCAATGTCTGTTCAGTGTCTGTGTCCTTGCGCATAGTTGTCAGGATTTGCTTCTTTGACTTTTGCTAACGCAGCCAAATAAGTGATTCGTGCAAGATGTCCCTTGCTGCTGAAGCGTTTGGTATGTGGGACCTTACTGGAAATATTTTGTTTGTATTTGCTGACTTACAAATACGATGGTACAGCTTCCTGTTTCAGGTCGGTTTTTCTCTTGTCGATTCAATCATAATATAACCATTTCTAAATGTGTACATGTGGGTAATTAAGTACAAAATAAAAAAATCAAGTACCTGTTTGTATGCCTGTGGGCAAGTATGTTACATCCTATAGGAGGTCACAGGGTGACCTTAGTTTCCCAGAAAGGACAAAACATTTGTTTAAACAATAATAGAAAATGTTTCCCCTTAACCCAGAATCGTCTCAACAAGGCCTGTATATTGTTTTATTATTAGCGTATGAACCAACTTCTTTCAGCATTTAGCTCACTTGCACTCTTGACTGTAATAACTCAAATATAGATTGTATATTGCAATGGGATTATTGTAATGGGATTATATGTTTTTAACCAGTCTTTGTACATATAATTTATAAAATAATACTGAAACCCCCCTCAAGTATTTGTATGTGTCACTTTGGGGTTTATCTGTATAGGACAACTATGCATATAGGACAAACTATATAGCTTTGCCTGTGGGATATAATGCTTTTTATCACAGATGTCTGAATTTGGTATAAATGCACACATAAATGTGGACAGGAGGAAGCCATGGCAAGGATGGGATGTCTTATAGTGTTTTGTTTTGTATGATCCCCTGGCTGTGCATGTAATTTCTTTTTGGGTTTATATATAGTGGTTGCACTTGGCATTTGCCTCTGCCCTCCATATGGGTGCATTCTTCTGAAATACTGAAATATAACTTTCTTGAGGAGGTAGCAAAATTGGAAAAAAAGGGAATGGTTGGACAAGATGGAAGGTGATCCTGCAAGGCCTTCCCAGTCCTGCTACCCCTTACTTCAGAGCATACTCAGCACCTTTTCCAGCATACGTGTTTCATACCAGCTCTCTTTATAACCCAAATGCAGGCATTTGGGTTATAGAGACGGCTGCAGCCTTGATGTCCGTGGCATGGCTGCCCCGAAGATTTCAGACAGAAGCCAGCTTTTCCTCAAGGGACTTCTCCAAGTTTAGCAACTGCTTGCAGGTCTATCTTCTATTTCTTAGTTAGCAACCACAACCGAGAGACTTTTGTGTTCCTTTTTTTCCCTAATGTGTTTTTGTGTGGGTGGCTTATCTCTCAAGCAGATGTTTGAATGCATGCTTAAAGTGGTTTGCCTGTAAAATAATACATGTTAGCTCTCGTGCCGTATGGTGTGGATTTGTTTGTACTGGATGAATTTGAACTGGATCTTACCTATGTGTCTGGGAGGGTCTCTTTCTCTTTGTGTGCATGTGCACGTGTGCTTGGGGCTTGGTAGCACTCAGTAAAAACCTGGGCATTTGCCCCAGTTCCTTACTCCTTGAGAATCTCACCCTATTTAAGTATATGTTTTCCTGCTTACCTGGTTTGCTGTTTTAACACTGAAGATGAAGGACTATTATAAATGCTTTCTCCACTGACTATTAGGGATATTCTAAATATAGCCTGTGGAGCATTTTCATTTTGGTTTTAAAGTCAGGTGATACTTCTGATCTGAGGTTAATAAATGCAAGAATTATTACAGGGGTCCTGCCTCCCCAAGGGGCATGTCTGCAGGTGCTGAAGTTAAATAAATGGAGAAACCCATTATACAGCTTTGTGACTGTGTGTGGTTTGCATTTTGGCATGCTGGCTGTGAAAATAAAAACTATCCCTGGAATAAAAGACTAGAATGAAAGAATGACCAGAAATGGAGCCAGACACTGGTTGAATTAAGGTAGCAACTGAGCAATTTGAGGAAAGATGCAACAAACTGCTTTTTTTTTAAAGCATTGAGAGAGCTTTTTACAGCAACAGCAGCAACATCTGCCATATAGCGACTAACCTGGGATATCTCATTTGTTTCCTACCTCCTTCTTTGCATCCCTTTCTTTACAGTAATATTTTGGAAGGAAATGGCATGGATTATTAGCAATGCTTTGTATCCCTAAGGGAAAAGTGGAATGCTTGCTGTCTTACAAAATGTTTAAAACAATATCTGACCTGTGTCACAGAGTGTTGTACGGTGTGATATATACTTGGCTCTTTGACAATTTTCAGTTATTCACGTGGGAAAACACATTGGGATGTTTTAGTCAATATATAGGTTGACAAAAATCCACTCTTCCTTATATGGCTCTCTGCATTTCTTGTAAACACCTCTCTCCGATAGTACATGTTCTCTTTTCTGTATGTCTGTGTTTCTTTACTGGTATCAGTCCACTCACTACGCAAGTGTCCTGAGTCAAACATCATGTGCCGCTAGCTTCCCTCCCTAGACAAGAGGAGGCTACTTCCAGTGGATGGACGGAGATAAGTCAGGGCTCGGAAACAGAAGGATTTTTGTTGCTCGGAAAAGGCAGAGTGTAAGAAGTAACATCACATCTTTAAAACAACATGTCCATCTGGCCTTTCTTCTGGTGAGGTTAGCACCCTTTGCTCTCTCAGCTCATCTACTAATCATTTTTGACGCCTGCTATGGGCATAGACCTATTATTAGGAGAGTCACAGAAGAGGTGTCTTTCCATTGTACTTTGTCATTAAAGCAGCTTTTTGCTGTTCCTATTGTAACACAGCCCCTCTGACCTATGATGCGGTTGTTTATATGGTTGCCCCTTTGAGAAGCTGACTGGAAAAGAAACTGAAATGTCTGGACAGTGAGTCAATCTCGTTAAGCCCAGCATCATCAAGTTTGAGCATTTTTCTGACTTGGGTATTTTCCAGGAAGGTGTTATGAAAACAAAGGTGATTTTTCCAACAGTCCTCCACGAGCAAACAGCCTCAGAACTGTGACATTCGCTGCTGGAGCCTTCATCTTTTCAATTAAGAGGAATTTGAAATAGTGGGAAAAAATGCAATAGAAATAATGGCTGCCTGCTTATAAGAATGAGCTTTCATTAAACATGTTTTTGTGTCTCAAAACTAAATATAGTATTCTTGATTTATTATCAGGCACTGTCTGCAATCCAGCCTCGTTGTTTCCTTGTGTTTAAGTTCTTTAACACAAGGAAATAATGAAGCAACATTATAACAATCGTGCAATTATTTTTTGCATAGTGCTTGTCTATTGGAGAACTTTGTTATTAGTTTGGGCGGTTGCAGAGAGGTGAGAGCATGACAGTCCAGTCCCTGAATAACTGTGTTCTGGTTTATTCCATGTTCTGGCGACTGAAATCTCTGAAGTGAAACTGTACAGACTCTATTTAAGAACCTGAATTGAACAGGGCAAAAGATGACACACTAAAGACTGCAGCGTTTTCCTGCTCTTTTCTCTTAGGGGAAAGTACTGATTTTCTCTATCAGTTTTTGTTTTTTTTCATGTAACTAAGTACATGTTGTTTTAAGACACATGAGTGGGTCCTCAGGCACTGATAGAGTTTCCCGTTGAATTCTTCAGCAGAATATTTAATAGATTTCATAGGCATCAGGGCTGGAAGGGACCTCAGAAGATCATCAAGTCCAGCTCCCTGCCCAAAGGGCAGGAAGTCAGCTGGGGTCATAGGATCCCAGCAAGATAAGCATCCAATTTACTCTTGAAGGTGTTCAATGTAGGTGCTTGAACCACCTCTGATGGCAGGCTATTCCAGATCTTGGGGACTTGGACAATAAAGTGATTCTTCCTTATGTCCAGCCTGAAACAGTCTCGCAGTAGTTTGTAACCGTCCAACCTCGTCATCCCTTGGGCGCTCAATATTATTGAGCTTCCTTCTGATACAGGCTTCTTCTATCAAGATAAATGAGGGGTGAAGTGCTTTAATGGGACTGACAAGGGGTGAGGTGCTTCGCTGGGGTGAAGGCGGTAGCCGTGTTGGTCTAAGGACATAGGCAGACAAGGTTATTTGGGTGAATTTGCTCTCTTTTATTAGACCAACCTTTGATGGGACGGACAAGGGGTGAAGTGCTTTGCTGGGACTGACAGGCCTGCCAAACACAGCTCTAATATGGCCTGTTGTGCAAAAGTCAATTCCTGCAAGAGTCAGCAGGCCCTGATGGTGCCCGGACCATGGAAATGCTGAGCACCAGTAATTCTTACCAAAGTCTAGTCCTGAGATTTCTCTTCAGTTTTCCTTCAGTCCATGCTAAGGTCAATCCCCTTTGCAATCTGTGGAGTTTTGCTTGAGTAAGGAGCTTGGTCCAGTAGAAAATGCTGGTGCTCAGCCTGATCAAGACATAGCCCAGCAGCAACAGCCCAAAGGTCATGCTCCTGAAGGGTGATGAGTATCTTAGACTCCCACTGAAGTCTGAGACATTCAGCACCTTGCAAGATCAAGCCCTTTATCTCAGAAGACTGGACTCAGTCATGTAGACACTGTCCTCTGGGCATAATGTTGGCATCCAAGACAACAAGCGTGCCTATTCACGTGCTCCTTCACGTTCTGATTAGACCACTGCACGATTTAAAATGGCTGGAGGACTCTTTTAACTAAACCTCATCAAACAAGGTTTAGATAAAGTGTCCCGCAGCCATTTTTAAACATGTTGGGGCTTAATACATGTGCCACTGTGACGTTTTAATTCGGGGGCAACCCAGGACCTACTTTAATTAAAATGCACCTCCTCCTACCTCTGAGCACACATATAGGCAGCCTAACAGTTGAAGATATTTAGCACTTTTGATTAGGTGAAGTCGGTATCTACCTACATATTTAATGTTCACACACTTCAAGACAGATGTGGGCAGATTGGGAAGAGTCTAGCAGAGAGTGACAAAAATGATTGTGGTCCTGAGGAATGTGACTTACTAGGAAATCTGAAAGAACGGGGACCATTTATCATGGCGAATGGGGGATATGATGCCAATCTTTAAATACCTGAAGGGCAATTATAGAGAGGATGGAGGTGGTTTTTTCTCTATAGCTATAGGGGCAGGACTAGGAGCTTTGGCCTCAGGCTGCGGTGGAGAAAATTTAGGCTGGAGATTAGGAGGAACTTTTTGAATATGAGGATGGTCAAGCATTGGCAAAGGCTACCTAGAGAAGTTGTAGAATCTCCATCCCTGGACATTTTCAAGAGCAGGTTGGACAAACACTTGTCTGGCCTTGAGCAAGGGGCTGGATGACATGACCTGGGGAGGTCCCTTCCAGCCTTCCTAGTCTCTGGTTTGACGATACAAACAGGGCTCTGAACCTCTGAATGTTTCCAACTCGGCTCTTTCTGAATAAGTGTCCTGTCTGTCAGGGCACAGAACTCAAATAATATTTTAAATGCTTTTATTTCCATTTTCTTAAATGCTTTGTGCCTCTTGCACCTACCAGGGAGACAGCAGCTGTTTAATTCAGGAGAGGGAAAAATGGCCACTCTGGACCAATTTCCCAGCAGCCCCTGCCCACATGGTTGGGGCTGGTCTCCATGGTGACCCCAGCTGCACCTACACTCTGAAGGCTCAAGGCTGGTGTTGCCATGGAGACCAGCCCCAGCCGCACTGGCAGGACACATGGCAGAGCAGGGCAGGGAGCTGCTTCGGAGCTGCTGGGATCTTGTGACAGGGGGCAGTTTGCTCCAGAGCCAGGGCAGAGCTGTGATCTGTAGCCTGCATGCTCCAGGCAGGGGTGCACAGGCAGGGAGACCAGCCCCAGCCATGTGCAGGGACAGCTGGGAAATGGAGTCCACTGCCGACCAGATCTGGCCTGAGGGCTGAACTTTGCTCATCCCTGATTTAATTCATTTTACATCTTTTCTCAGTCCGTGATTCAGATTGTTTTGTACAAATGCTGTATTCCACTAAGACTAACCATTCAAAATAGAACAAATCCATACATTCCTCTTACCTAGAACAAGAATGGTCTTGGTGAGTTGCTTACAGAACATATTTTTCAAAGAGATTCAGCATTGTATCTTCTGAACAACACAAAGGTGAGACTGCAAATCAATATGCATGCAACTCCGCTGTACCATTAAGCTTCATCATATCAACATGGCTTGAGCGCTGATGGATGTATGTTCAGTTGTATCGTTTGGGTGTTACAAAACCAGAGCCCATATTGTGTGACAACAGAGTTGTTCTCACAATAGCTCCAAACAGCAAAGAACCATCACCCCCATCTGAATGCATCAACAATAATGGAAGATATATCCACTATGCCCAGAATGGAGGCCAGTGGAGCTTAAGGCCAAAAAACCAAAGCAGTTGCCTCCATAGGCTAAGAAAAGCTTGTATTGTGGGCAAAGCAAATACCCGGCATATGAAAAGCGGCCAGCTTTCAGGGAGCAAAATCCAGAGCACAGTCCTAAATGCCTTACAGATTATCGGACCTGGAAATTGTACTGCTCCCAGTTCTTGCTGCCTCGGTGTGGAGAGACAGAGCTATTCCATGCAGATGCAGGGCAATGTGAAGGTGGAGGCATATCAGTTCATGAGGCTGCCCGAAGCTTCCTCTTGTTCCAGAAGCAGTCTAGCTGCGTTCACATGGCACCAGCAGCCTCGTGCTGGATCCTGTCCGCAGAGGATGCTACCACTACTCCAGGAATGTTCCAGGCAGGATTGGCCAAAAGACCAATTTTTCCAATTTAGGGGACAAGCCCTGTTTGAAGGACTCTTCAGATAAACTGAGGCATACCCCTAAAATTTGGGATTACCCTGGAAAATGCTGATGTTACTACCACCAGCTTACTGCTAATGCCTGAACAGTGCCAGTAGACCAACCCTTCTTTGATCTACTTCACGTGGAGAGGTGATAGGGCACTGACTCAAATGAGTTTGGTTCTACCTCTGCCCACAGGGCTGGAGGTGTGAAAAGCAAATGAAAAAAGTGGTTTTGCAAAACTCTAGATTTCAAGAATCCTCAGGGCTTCCTGCACTTTGAGACATCCTCAGACATTCAGACAGCAGCTCTACCTGCAGCAAGGCTGTCTTTGCAGCTGCAGATTTTTACTGCTTGCTACAAAGCTGGGCAGTAGAAATACCCACTATGCTAGAAAGCAACCCTGGGCTTTTAGTCATTAGCCTGATCCCTGCTGGTTGCGGGGAAGCGCAGCAAACAGTTCATGCAATAACAAGTTCTACAATTTGTAATCTGAATCATGTAAATAGCACAGGTATTTACCTCTGCTTCTGTCACAATAAAATGAGGTGGGTTTCCCCCCCATAAGGAGGCCTTGCCTATCCCTTGTTCAGAATTAAACATTCACTCAACACATGTTGGGGATCCACTGAAAACCCAACCAGCATGGGTTCATTAGAGGCAGGTCCTGTCAGGTCAACATGGTGGCCTTCTAAGACCAGGTCACAAAATCCTTGGATGTAGGTGTCGCAGTGGATGTAGTCTTTCTGGACTTTAGGAAGGCCTTCGACACAATCTATCACCCCATCCTCATTAAGAAATTAGGTGACTGCGGTGTCGAAGCTTACACAATCAGATGGGTTGCAAATTGGCTGGAGGACTGCACCCAGAGAGTGGTGGTGAACGGGTCATTTTCAACCTGGAGGGATGTGAGCAATGGGGTCCCCCAGGACTTGGTCCTCAGGCCCACACTGTTCAACATCTTCATCAGTGACTTGGACAAGGGGGTGAAAAGCACCTTGTTCAAATTTGCGGATGACACTAAGGTGTGGGGAGAAGTGAGAATGCTAGAAGGGAGGGACAGGCTACAACTAGATCTGGACAGGTTACAGAGGTGGGCAGATGAGAACAGGATGGGATTCAACACAGACAAGTGCAAGGTGCTGCACCTGGGGAGGAACAACCGGCACCATACCTACAGGCTGGGAATTCCCTTCTTGTCAGTGCAGAGGGAGACAAGGATCTTGGAGTCATTATTGATGCCAAGATGAACATGGGCTGCCAATGTGGGGACGTGGTCAGGAAGGGCAACCGCACCTTGTCATGCATCCACAGATGCATCTCAAGCAGGTCCAAGGAGATGATCCTCCCCCTCTGTGCAACACTGGTCAGGCCGCAGCTGGAGTACTGCGTCCAGTTCTGGGCACCGCACTTCAGGAGGGATGTGGACGGCATGGAGAGGGTCCAGAGGAGGGCCACCCGCATGATCAGGGGGCAGCAGGGCAGGCCCTACGAGGAGAGGCTATGAGACCTGAACCTATTCAGCCTCCACAAGAGAAGGCTGAGATGGGATCTGGTGACCATCTACAAACTGGCCAAGGGGGACCAGCAGGCAGTGGGACACTCCCTGTTCCCCCAAGCACTACTGGGAGTAACAAGGAATAATGGCCATAAGTTGACTGAGAATAGATTTAGGCTAGATATCAGGAGGCGCTACTTCACAGTCAGGGCTACTAGGATCTGGAAACAACTTCCAAGGGAAGTGGTGCTGGCTCCTACCCTGGGGGGTCTTCAAAAGGAGGCTGGATAATCATGTAGGTGAGGTCATTTTACCCCAGAATCCTTTCCTGCCCATGGCAGGGGGTCAGACTTGATGATGTACTTAGGTCCCTTCTAACCCTGGCAACTATGAAACTATGAGGTCCCTCATCTTTCCCAATCAGGCATAGGGTGGCCATCGAATCATAGCATCATAGAAAGTTAGAGTTGGCAGGGACCTCAGGAGGTCACATCTCATCCAATCCCATGCTTAAAGCAGGACCAGCCCCAACTACATGATCCCACCCAAAGCTTTTTCTGTCTGGGTTTTGAAAACCTCCAAGGATGGAGCTTCCACAGCCTTTCTGGGTAACCTGTTCAGTGTTTTATTACCCCGCTAGTGAGAAAATTCTTCCTAATATCTAACCTAAACTTCCCTTGCTGCAACTTGAAACTGTTGCTCCTTGTTCTGTCATCTGCCACCTCTGAGAATAATCTGCCTCCATCTTCTTTTGAACCCCCCTACAGGTACTTGGAGGCTGCTATTAAGTCTCCTCTCAGTCTCCTCTTCTCTAGACTAAATAAGCCCAGTTCCCTCAGTCTTTCCTCAGTCATAAGTCATAAGTTCCCCAGCCCCTGAAACATTTTCATTGCCCTCCACTGGACCCCCTCAAATTTGTCCATATCCTTTCTATAGTGGGGGCTCCAAAACTGAACACAGTACTCCAGATGTGGTCTCACCAGTGCTAAATAGAGGGAAAAAATCACTTCCCTTGACCTGCTGGCAACTCATCTACCAATGCAGCCCAGGATGCCATTAACTTTCTTGACAACAAGGGCACACCATGCTGGCTCATATTCAGCATATTGTCCACTGTAACCCCTGGGTCCTTTTCTGCTGCCCAGCCAGTCACCCCAGCCTGTACTGGTGCATGAGATTGTTCCCTCCTAAATGCAGGACTTTGCACTTGTCCTTGTTGAACCTCATGAGATTCCTTTTGGCCCAATCCTCCAATTTGTCGAGGTCACTCTGAATCCTAGCGATACCCTCAGCATATCTACTACTCCCCCCATCTACTATTATGAGGGCACACTTCTTAGAGTCATCAGGGAAGTTGATAATTCAACACAGAGGACAGTCCGGTTGTCCTCTGTCCTCTATTGATGCGAAACTGGATGCCTTTATGTCTTCTATTTTTCTCTTGAAGAGAACAACAGAGGACATAAAGGCATGAGGTTTCATATCAACAGAGGACAGAGTAGCGGACAACTGAAATGTCCTCTGTGATGGCCACCCTATTCAGGCAAGATTCCCGGGGGTACAAAGCGGAACATGTTTCAACCATCGGCTGATGGGGCATCAAGCTTGGATCGCAACATCTTTTCTGCTCCTCTCATCAACTTTCCTCTTTTCATTCTGCCCTTTTGGAAGCTGGTTTTAGTGGCAGTGAATTTTTTCCTTCTAAAAATAAAACAAATGCATGAAAAGGGTGGCTGGAGATGGTGTGCTGCCAGCATTACTTTGCCCTGTGACAAAAGGACAGGGCAGGAGCATCCCTGTCTAAATCATGGGATTTAGGCATCCCTGTCTGCCCCCACCCACTTTGCTTGTTGCTGTTCCCCTCCTACCCAGGCAGCTATGCCAACACCAGAGTCTCTGCTTCATTGGCTGAGCCTGGTGCTGAGGGACTGGGACCATTGTTATGCTGATGTCTGTGTAGCCCTGGCATCAACAGTGCCCAAGTCTGATGCATCCAGTTCATCCAAGCCTGGCGCACATAATCTGCTCTATCATTTGTGAACAGCTGCTTGCCAAAGGGGCTCTTTGACTACCGCTGAGGTTCTCAGCGCCCCTCTGGGTCAGTCGTACCCAAGGTCAAGGATTGGGAACATGCTCTGAAGTGGCATGTGTGAAGGTGATCCTATGCTTAGCATAAGCAGCAATAATATCGATGTCCCCAGCTCCACAGACACATTCAGTCTGGTACGGGCAGCTCCAACGAATGGTTTGTAATGGAGCTTCCCATCTACTGTCAATAGCAGCCAGGACCCTGAATTTATTTGAGTTGTCGGTGACTGGTGACAAACACCTGGCTTTCTTTGTGGTGATTGGCATCTTGATGCTGCAGGTTATTCTCCAGGGAGGCTTTATGAATTGCTCTATGCAACTGCATGAACAACCAGGCCTCATCATTGCTGGGGTGCGCCTTGAGCCTCAAGTCGCGAGCTTCTCATCACGAGAGGTGTTCAGCTCACCATCTCCAGGGAGCATGGGCTCATCTGGGTGGATGGAGAGCCCTTTGATTCTGACCCTTGTCAAAGAGGCTACACACTCTCTGACTTGGTGTTGGCCTTTCAGCATCTGATTTCTTTTGTAAACTGGCTTGAAAGAAATGGGGAATGGGAGCATGGGTCTCTTGGTAGATGGACAGTCTAAAAATAAGGCGTTTCCTTTTGTTGGTTAGGATTGTTTTTGTTCAAGTGCTTACAAAATATACAGGATAGCACTGTGTTTAGGTACTGCGTACAATCAAGCCATGGGCCACTCAAGCTGGGTAATCCAAATCACTGTTTCTCAACCTTTTGAGTAGCAAGTACCCCCTAACTTCTAAAAATGTTAATAAATACCCCAACACTCAGTTTTCCAGGGGATTTTATATTTACAGACTAATGAGTGCCGTATGTTGGAAGAAGGGCTGTGTATATGAGGCCGTGATATGACAGATGTCTGACCTGGTGTGGGTAGGGTTGCCACCTTTTACACCAGGGGTGCACAACTCAAGTATGTACCTGGCCTAGAGGTGATGTTGGCCAAAGCCAGGAGCGCTGAACCAGCCAAATTATTACTGAGGAATTTAAAGTGCCACACACCAAATTTTTTGCCGTAGTTTTGAGAGGAAAAGAGGGCAAGAGAGAAAGAGAGTGCCGGGGTACCCGCGTACCCCCTGCCTGTGTCTTGCGTACCCGCAGCGGTACACATACCACAGGTTGAGAAACTATGCTCCAAATTACAACATATTTAGTCATGCTCCATCTGTGTCTTAGCTCCCTAGTTGTAAGGTGGGGATAATAATACCATCTGTTCCAGAAAAAGTATGGAAAAGATACATTGACCATGTTTGTGGAACAGTCATATATTTTGGTGAAATGAATAATTTTGTATTCAGAACAGCATTTGGTTGGGGTGCCACAGAGGAGGGCTGGGTCTTAATGAAGAGAGTAAAAAAAAAAAAATGACTGAACAGAATGAGGCATGAGCACTATGCAGGGAAAAAAACCAGCTAGCATGAGATTAAATAATAAAGGCTGTGTCTTAATGTTTAGCCACAAGAAAGATGAATTAGGGTTGCACCGGCAAACTTAATCCTGGTATTTCCTAACTTTGCAAGCTTAATGACACTATTTTAATGTTATTTATTTAAAATGTGTGATTTATAGTGTCAAAAATAAAATGGCTCTGGGTGAGTGATGAGGTCAGTGGGGAGGTATAGTAGTTAAAGTGACACCTGAGTATTGCTCCCTTATAGGGTTTGGCAAATAAAAATTGTCTGCTCTGTTGCATTTATACATACTTTGGAGCCCAGCCACTTGCTGCTAACCAGCATAATAGAAACCAGTTTCTAAGAACATGAGAAGTGATAGCTTCATACAAAGCAGCACCTGTCACAGATGTGCCCTACTTAGCAGTTACCACATTAAAGCATCAGGACAGGTGTGCAGCATACGCAGCTCTGGTAGGTGATAGCCGGCAAGGCATAACCTGTTGCCAGATTATTGCCAGGAGCCTGTCTCAGAGCAAGTCCTTGTATGCACGAAAGGTAAAAACCTTTTGCAGCATAGCAGAGAATGTATATAATATATTTATCATCTAAACAGCATTTAGATTTGGCCCCTGACTCTGTAAAAGATTCACCTGCCTTTACCAACGCAGCTATTAACTGTTGCAAAACCCTGGGTACACGTGGTAGATGTTTGTGGTTAGATTGTGGTTCTTCTGTGATCGCAGCAGAGCAGAGGAGAGGGTTTGTGCAAGCTGAGCAAATGTAAAACCCAGGTGATACTGGGTTTAGTTCCCTGACAGGAGAAAACTTTCTCACTAGGAGGGTAGTAAAGCATTAGAACAGGTTGCCCAGAGATTGTGGACTCTCCGTCCTTGGAGGTTTTTAAGACCCAGCCAGACAAAGCCTTGGCTGGGATGATCTAGATGGGACTGGTCCTGCTTTGAGCAGGGGGTTGGACTAGATGTGACCTCCTGAGGTCCTTTCCAGCCCTCATTGCCTATGATCTCCTGATTCAATGAATATAGCTACTCTTTAAGTTCAGTATAGAGTGTATTGGTCTCAGTGAAGTCCAGAGTATAGAGCGTATTGGTCTCCTGCATTTTTACTTAGGCAAAATACCCATAAACAGGAAGATAAGATAAATGAATATATGACACAGTATAAATAGGTGTGAGGTTTGTATATTTTAAATTCCTGTGAACACCTGGCTGCCTAAGGAGCAGCACCCCTACATACCCAGGTGCAAGTGATGGAGAAATAAAAGGGCATTTTTTGAACAAAGCAATAAATAGGCCTTTTCAAGGACCCAAATGATTGCTGCAACCAAGATCTTTGTTTCTCCACACATTATTGCAGTGTCCCTGGCTCAAGGAGTACGTGTCAGAGGAGCTCCTTGGGTAAAATGGTTTTCTCTTACATCAGTTCTTTAGCTGGGTCATTTTTTTTCCCTGCAATTTTTAAAAGCAACAGAAAAAGAGGAAGGGTGACAGAGACTGAGATCTTGTCTGACAACCTCATTAAATCACAGTGCCAATCACGAATGGCTGACGGCTACAGGCCAGTTGGAAAGTGAATGCACACGCGGTAAGAAAAGAAAGCTGGTGTAGCTGAAAATGCTTCCTTCTTTTCAAGACTCATGCAAAGTCTATGGCATTCTAGTGATTTCAGGCCCAGCGACTGCACAACGATGCTCCATAGTACCTGAGCTATATCTAGTTAAATGCAATGCAGTGTAGCTATAATGACATTTTAGTAGTGTAAGACTTCACTTCGGCACCTACTATGAACCCGTGCTTTGTGGTGGTAGAGTCACATGTGGATGGTGAAGCCTGTAATGCAGTGAAACATGAATGTCCTAACCCTAAGCTACTGCATCTGATGGGAGCACCACCACCATGATAACTAGTAATTTGTGTGTTAGATGACTGCTGTGTGTGGCTTTGGAATCAGCAGATTTCATCAGATATAACTGGACTGCAACAGACACTTGGTGGTGTTAAATACCCAGGTGGTCATTCTGGCTCACTTCTGACCATGTGCACTCCCTCAAAGCTTCTGTGGATCTTATCAGCCAAAGAGGAGGGGCATCAGAAAACCAGACAGTTTAGCACTTTTGTGATAGCTGCTTAGAGGGGGAATAGGGCTGTGTTTAGTAGTTTGGATGCCTAAAAGCCATGAAAGTACCACTTAAGTAACAAATAGGCAAAATAAGATCTGAGCCTCCATTAATATATGGGTCTGTCTGACTTAGCCAGATGATGAACCCCTGGGAGTTGAAGAAATAGGATTTGGACCAAGTATTTCACATAATCTAACACTGGAAATGCTAGTTAAACTACAGAGCAATCCTGATCCATCATTACAGCAGTTTTGAGAAGAAGACCCATCACTTAGTCAGACCCGAAATCTCCTGGTGGGCTTTGGGGTCCTACACTATTTCTCAGAAGCTCCCCTGAGAAGACTCACTGACTATTCAGATGAATCACTCACCACAGAGGGTATTTTCCCAGCATCTCTGCCTGGGCAGCCTCTGCCCTTTAAGCACAGCTGGTAGTTTCAAGGTGATGTCACAATCTCCAGGTCATCAGCTCCTTTTTAATGTCATGAAGATGCAGATGTTGCACATGAGCAGTTCCCACTAATGCTGCTGCAAGTCCCTGGTCACAGCCAGCCACACACCCAGGGGCTTTCTTTGGGGCTTTCTTTTTATACATAGTAAACATATGGTCACATCAAGAAAGTGGTGGACACCTGCATTCCCAGTGACTCCTATGTGTGGGGCCAGGGCTCAGCACTTCCTAGGATCTGGCCAGTTTTTACTGAAACTTGTTTGAGGTGGTTGTGCCACCTGATGAGTTTTGTTACTGACCTTGATGGAAATGTAGTGACAATTTGAAAGCATCACGCAGAAATCAAACACTGGGCACCTGGTCCTGTTAGGGCCTGCACATCTCCTGATGATTCTCACTGGGCGCATCTACATGTGCATTTCCTAACATGCATTAAATTTAGTACCTCCAATATGAGGTACTAAATAAATATGCCTTAGGCTGTACTAATATGCAGTAGTGCAAGCGCACACTTTTTTGGTGGCACTTAATGTGCAGTAGTTTATTCTACTGCACATTAGCATATTAGTATGTTTTTTTATGTGCCACTTTAACGTGCAGTTGAATAGGCATTAAAGTGCACATGTAGATGTGCTCTCTATCTAAAAGCAAAGTGCACTTGAAGAATGGGACTAACAGAGAAGCACAAAAGATAGCTATTGTTTTCTTGTTTGTTTTTTTTTCATTTTTACAAAAAAAAGTGGATTTTACAATTTAGGCATGAAGGTTTTCTAGGAGCAGAGTGTGCAGGGCTGAACTGGCTTCATTTGCTACACTCCTAGTCTGTTCTGGTTTCTCTGTTTTGACACTACTATTTGCAAGATCAAGCCACTAGATTACGAAGTTCTACAGAGCTTTCTAAATCTTGACTGTGAAGCAATACTTCCCCGTATGGTGCCATACCAAAAGTAATAAATACTGTGCCAGTTGGTTATTTCCAAACTTTTATTGAGCTTTATTGATAGTGTGATATTCAGCCTCAATCAATAAGCTGTTGGTCAATCTGGCATTTCTTTAACATCAAACTGGTGTCTAGGCACAGCAGGGATTTTGGGAAACCATGGGCATGTCTACATGTGCACTTTAATGAGCAGTAGACTATATTATTGCATATTAAAACATCACATAAAAAGGCAATATTACACGAATACACAGTGTACTAATACTGCGCATTAAGCATCCCTGAAGAAGCATGCAAATACACTACTGCACATTAGGGCAGCCTAATGCACATTCATTTAGTATCTTGGAAGTACTAAATGTAATGCGCATTAGAGAAGGCACATTAATGCACATGTAGATATGCCCCGTGAGAGTCACAGTGATCCAATAAACTCATAAAAAATGGTAGTGAGGTAACTTATGTAGATTTTTCCCCTCCTCACCAGTAAAAGTGTGATTCTAGCTGTTCC